>NC_089318.1:0-70662 GCF_036669915.1 Pocillopora verrucosa
AATACTTCCAAGATCCAGCCCCGGACCGACACTTGCGCAGGTGCTTTGAAAAACTTTATTTTTCTCTCACAACCCAAAAGAGCTTTGGCCTCTATCTATGAAAATGAATAAACAGGTATTCTTTTTTAATTCTTTTGTTCTTTTTTCTTTTTTGTGCCTTATCATATGTCATCTACGTGGGTCAGTGATGCAAAAAAACAGAAATGCGAGCTAATATGATGTGTAAGTTAAAGCCCTTATCATCCCGTCAGCAAAAAAGAGTTTGTACATAAGAACAAGTCAACTCGGGAATTCGATAAAGGTCGGTGTTCCTAATGATTTCAAATCCAGTTGAAATCGCATATTTTAAACATATCGTGGGGGTCCGTTTCGTTAGAAATCCTTTCTGGCCCAGGGTGGTCATTAGACCTAACCTGGGAAACCTCTTCAACATAGTCATGGACAGAGCTTATTGTTATATTACCTGTCTCTCCCAATACCTGAAAGTAAAACCGTAGCGTAATTTACAAAACCGTATTATCAACTAGATATGGTTTGGCTACAACGGCCAAAAGTTCTGCATGGATTGCTTAGGCGTTCCCGCTCTCCAACCGCGGCCACATTTGCTCTTCGAGGTATGACTGGCAAGTCTTCCCTCCTTATCCTCCTGCGTGTTTTCTGGCCCAATTTTTAAATAACGGTTACCTCCGTATTCGATTTCTTCGGGTTTCAACCCCCATAGTGACTGGGTCCACGAAGTTGAGTCTGGGACAATCCTTTTTATGTGCACTTAGTGTTTGTTAATTCTTTGGTCCCGTCTGCCGTAGGAGGCCAATTCATCCGATTGCACTTCGGTTCCAGGGAGAACAACCTTGAAATTACTGGATGGAGGGTGGCCATATCTCGTCTTTCCAATTCATCGAAGTAGCTTTTTTTGCGGTAAATGTTGCGTCCGTAACCATTCCCAAAAACCCCTGTGTACCTTTGTGCACTCCTTCCCCATTTGTTCTGAACTAATGAAAAATATATCTATTTCAGCGATGGATGATTTTTGTCCCATTACTATTTTTTTGCTTTTGGCTTTATCCCAGCTATGTGTAATTATCATTCACTACTGTATGAAATATTTTGATATAAAGCGCCCTGAGTGCTTTTGTTGTCACTTCCCCACCTACTTCTTCGGCTTGCGACCCACACATGTTCCAGAAAATTAAGGAACAGTAAGTTATGAAATATTTATATATCTCAAAAATATTGAAAATGATTGGAGGTGAACATTTTGGCTATAATATACTATATCAGTAATATATATGGCACAAAAAGGTGATTTTTTTAAAACTCATTTATTCCTGCTATAAATGGTTGCCATAATTTTTGTGTGCCAATAGTGACACGTTGCTCGGAAGGCGATTAGCAAAGGATGTTCAAATTTTGAGTGCAGGGCCGAGTGCAGGCGACTACGACGACGCTAATTTCCGTGTTAGTATATACTTGAAAAAATAGTGATTTTTAGCTTTGATTTATGTTGTTGAATTTACTCTCGTCGCCTTACATACAACCAGTCCCAAAGGGCGTGATTGGCCTGTCCTGAAGGTTTCTTGGGCAGCCCATCCTGTAAGCGCCTACTATTTTCTCAATATCAACCTTGTATTTAAATCCAGGTACCTGGAATTCGTCGCTGGGAGTCCTCAGCAGAGAAGAAATAACCTTCTGCAGGAGGTTTACCAAGTGGCACTCTGGTGACCTCCTCGAAAAACTGTTTTGATCTCACACTTCTTCTTTTTATGCATCCTCCGCACGCCTGGACAGTAAGTTGTTAAGGAAAGACCCCTTTATCGTTTTTTGACAAATTCAAATGGCCGGTTTTAAGCATTCTTCTCCACGTGAATATAAGACGCGTATAGATGCCTCGACTTTTATGGTGGATGCTCTTGCTTCTAGAAGTTTTAGCATTAACATCAAAGAGGTCCTCTACAATCGAATGGGAAAGGTGCGTTCTAAAACACTTAAGTACGTCGATAATTATTATTGAAACCCACGGTACTTTTTGTGTGGTTTTTGAGGTTTTTTTTTTCTAGTCGGTGTATTTATCACGGTAGCAGTCAAGTAAAAATCCCAATTGTGCTATGAACACTTGCAACTTAATATTACATTTTTATGTAGCGGCAGCATACGCATGTACAAGTTTTACTATATAAGTTGAAAAGGAGATTAGTATTAAAGACGTTTGTGCCAATGCACACGCCCGATGAAAGAGGGACTAAAGCTAGTAATCGATAGCAAGTTCCCTTATAGGTTATCTCCCGGACAAAGCGCCTTTTCCCCCGTTGTTTGTTCTTTCACTTAAATACGAAATACCTGTTGTTCTCAGCCCCGCGCGTTACAAAAAAAAAAAAAAAAAAGATGACGTTTATTTTACAGATTGCGCCGTAGGGCCCTCTAAAAAGGAGAAGTTGCAATATGTTGAGCGCACAAACTAAAATAATTCATTATAATTGAAATGGAAAATGGCGATTTTGGGCATTGACTCAGTTCTTTAAGCGGAGATGGATTGCACAAAATAATTACTTTACTATCTCTGCGGTAAAACACACGATACCCTTCGTTCACAATTTAAAGCTTGCCACTCTTTGGAATAACGCCTTCTCATTTTAATCTCTTCAATAGGCCAAGGTGATGTACCGCAATTATCCCCATTTTTAGTGTGGGTGGATTCTTATGGAGTTTCTAAAACGATCGACGCGCGTTAACTTCGTGCCGTTGCAACCGTGGTCGGCAACCGCCTACCGCGTTGATTGAGGTTGACTTGCAAAAAGAACTAATAACTGACCAACAGTAATAAAAGATGTACCAAATAGTGGAGGTTCCAATGGGGTGATGGCTGGTAAGTTTACAAGGATAAAATTGTGGCCACTTTACTGCTAACGGTTAGGTTGAGTTTTTTTTGCCCTTACGGTGGTGTACCAAAAATATATCTTACTATTAACGTTTTTGACCAGCTCTCCGTTTTAAACTTTATCGTGAGGCCTTGCTCATACAAGCTTGCATACTGACGTCAGTGACTTATTATTTTTCTTCCTCCTTGTTGAGAGTCTAGTCTAGCTAGACAATAGCGAGAAACTGTCTAAATTTCGATGATTTTGTGATTTTCTTATTTTGTAATTTGACTACATCACACTTAATTGCGAAGTATCGTTTTTTTCACAACGGGTTTGTTTAGAACAAAATGAATAAAACACCCTTAGGGTGACCTCATCTGTTAACAAAAGCATTAAATCATTGCTACGGCGCAAGGTAAAACCGCCTATTGGTTTTAAACTTGGCGACTTTCCTCATCAGTGCCTTTTGTAAGGTAAGGTTGTGCATTTTGTTTTTTCATATCCTTTGTTATAATGGAGAAGTATGTTTGCCGTCGTCATAACAGACCAGAACAAAGGGGTAAGTTATCTAATAGAACTCTGGTGCCTTGCGTCAGTGGGAGGGATAACAGGGTGATAGTGTAATATCAACTAAAGTTTGAAATTGTAAAATCGTGGCCCGCAGCACTAAAAAGTTCAGGGAGCTGACGTTTCGAGCCTGTAAGCTCTTCAGCAGACGAATGAAGGGCTAACGCTCGAAACGTCAGCTTTGGAACTCTTTACGTTGGCCAATTTATAACTTCAACGGTAGGGGTTGATATTACCGGAGAAACAGAAACAGTTTTGGAAGTACATTTATAAAGGACGGTACTAACAATTTAGGTTTATTCATAAAACATTGGGTTGTTATATACTACTCCCATGTATGGAGAGAGAATAATATTTGTTTATCTTGTTTTAGAATAGCTCGTTGGCCGTGTGCTAGGCTAGCTGTTTTCGGGTATTTCCAATGGAAAAAATTTACCCGATCAAATCTGTTGTAACTCACCGATCAATTTTTTTTCCCTTAAGTCATAACAAGATGTGAGGAAACAAAGGTCTTTGTTTAGTTGAGTAACCCAATTGGGCGCTAACCGCAACGGCTCCTAAAATACTACCAACGCTGCCGGTAATTAAGGCATTTCATGTAACATCTGTATGAATAAGGATAAATGGGTTGATCTCACCACTTCCTTCCTTATTAAAAACTGAGAGTTATGAGAAACAAAGTCTTTGTTTATGTGGTCACACCGCAATAATCACTTAATCGTATAGCCCCCCAAATACAAGAACGCGCAATAGATTGATGCGGGTTTTGTTTTTATAACCTCGCTTTACAGGAGTTTTTCAGCTATGATTCACTTGACATCAGGAAGTAACGTGAGGTTAACGATGTGTATTATATTCTCTCCAATGCTAGCGCGGCCACGTGTTTTTGAATAAGGAGAAAACTACAACACTACGTCTTTCTTTGTGTCTGCCCACTAGTCTTTTTTCGTTTAATAAAAACTATTTTTAAATTCATGTTATGCGGGCAGGGTTGTTTATTCGTCGTTACTTTTTTTTTATTTTAGTTTTTTTTTTTTAACACATTCAAATTCGTGTCAGACTGGTTGGTGCGAGGCTGCGTGTCGGCTTTTATTTGGTGTGGGATGCCTTGATCTGTAACCAAACCGGTTAGACCGTCTGCGACAGTGGGACAAGGGTGTTCAGATAACGGGGAAAAATGCATTTGTCAAATCATTTATTATCACGTGGAACACAGCGCAGCAAACGAACAAATCGAGCTTACTCATACTGAAGAGGGGGAAATTGACGAGTGTGTTTCCCATAATTCTTAAAAAAACATATTTGACTTAAAAAACCTAAACATTTTTTGTATCGCTTTCAATATTTGTCCTCGTAGCTATCTTTCCTTCCATAACGTTTCATCTTAAACATTTTTCCTGTAAGTGTACTTCTGTTTCCTAGAGGTATTTTTCAAATGTAAATAACTAAACTAAACTGGAGGTTGACTGAAAACTCAAAAGTTAGTTAGCTTCCAGACTCTTTATTTTTTCAATTCCTCACTCGTTACTAACCCTAAAATACAACAACGCTTTGACATCACCGGCACGCTTCTATCTTAACAACTGCGTGAAGAGATCTTTTCTAGTTAAGTAATGTTCCAGATAAGTGCTAAGAGAGGTATTACATACAGCAAAAAAAGCGGAAGATCTCAATGAGAAGTACTGAAAATGTTTTCCATTCAAAAATACTTCTTAAATTTCATGGTTAGTTTGTTCTGTTGCTTATCATATTGCCTTTTGTTCTAGTGCATAAACGATTTCCATTTTTTGCGTTATCAGTTGCGACCTCGATACCTCTCCTAGCTAATAAATGGAAAATTACTTGTCTTCTTTTAAAAGATAATATGTCAAGACAAACTTGACAATCATAATATCTTCTGGGTCCATGTGATCCAGTTCACAGCGCGGGATATTTGCTGCTACTTCCCCCTCCTTTATCTCCTTCGCCGGGAAAGGGAAAACCTTCTCCTCGCAGGAATCAGGCATCAATACTATTCTGTAGACATAAAGCGTAAAGTCATTAATGATTTGTGGTGAATCATGATAAAGTTGATTTTCTTTTTAACAGTTTTTAGGTTCGGAGACATGGTTTTAGATTTCCTAACTCTTGTATGGAAAAATTACGATATTGATAGTCGTTGTAAAATACGCCAGCTAAATGCAAGTACTTTGGCTTATCAGCAGCGATCATTTATCCTCTGTACTGCTTTCCAGAGCGAGAATCTATCCTTAATTACAAAGATGAGTCCCTAACCTCGTTCCTACTACCACTGCCGTCACTGCGGACACCAGTTCCAAGGAAAGTCCTGCAAATCGTATATGCGCCCTCCAGCGGTTCCCATTCGGGCACCTGTACTCAGTGCTGAATAGGTGTGACCCCTTCACGTTATTCCATTTCTCTCCCTCCAGCGGAAGGAGAACACTCCTCTTTCTTCCAAAATCCATCTCGGTTTGGCTCTCTGAAATGAAACCGAATGTTCAGTTCATGTTCATGTGATATCTTTTCTCATTATTTTTATAATTCTAGCGTCTCACCTTGAAATGCATTAGGCCCCGCAGACGCTGGACCTCCCCTTCCTGCAGAACACTGTGGGTGGCGGCTGCATTTGTCGAGTGCTGTGGCATGTTCTTCTGCTTTATTATGGCAGTGCAGCCAGTCACCGCACAGCGGACCGCTCTTTCTGAGCACTCGCTTAAGTGCAGTGTTAAGTGGAGCCTGCAAAATAATCAAAATAAGGACCAGGGATGAGCTGGCTAGTGAAACTTTTGGATATTTTGTTGGCCTTAAATAACCATTTGACTGTTGATTTCTTAGTTAAACCGACAATATCTTACCGTGGAAGGCTTGTTCCGCAGCTTAGTGGACACAGTACCCTCTTATTTGAGCAAAGGGAAGCAGTATGCTCCTCGAAAGATTCCCTGGTAATTTTTCTACCGCATTGCTGGCAAGGGAGTTTGTGCTTTGCACATTGCGCAGTGTGTGCTGCCATCCTCTCCCTTGCCACCATCTCTCCACAGCCATCATTGGCACACGCCGTTTGAAATTTTCCACACGTTTTCAAGTGCTGCTCGTGCTCGTGAAATTTTCCTTTCCATAGACAGCCGCTCTTATTACACTTGATATTAAAGTCTCCAATGATATCGTCGAGTGCGACATTGACGTGGAGAGTAACATCTGTTCCGATCGGTGCTTTACAGAGTGGGCATTTGGGGAAAGTCTCAATGCCTATGAGTGTCGCGAGGCAGTGTCGACAGCCCGAATGCCCACATGCCAGAGTGACAGGCTTAACCATTGTCGATAGGCTTCAAAGTAAAGATAATCAAGAGAGTTTAGTACATTTCCTTACAAAACTAGTATTGATAAGTCAAGTAATTCCTTCAAAGAGGCCCCTGCTAGCAAGGAATTCAGTTCAAACAGCTACAATTGTAAAAGTTGTCGAAGGAAAGTGGAATTTAACCATGGAACAATGATTCATAACTCAGAGTCAAAACAAACGCAGAACGTAAATCTGTTATTTGACAAATTACTATTTCGTCTAATTGGTCAAATTCCTGAGGGATGAGCAACATTTCTCTCCTCTCAGAAAGACAACTGCTGAAGTATAAACTATTTAGTACAGCTCGATCACAGAAGTAAGCAAGTGTGCGTTAATGATTTTCCTAGCGTTAATATTTAAACATCTCGTCCTTTTGCCAAAAGAAAATTACAATTTCGCTTATGATCTCTTTTCCCAGGAAATGCGAATATAGTTCCACAGTTAAAAAGAACTTCTGCCTTATGAATGCTCTGAATGCTGTCGGTCGTTCTCCTTAAATGTCAGGTTAAGCCTTGCTTTATTGCAGATTTTAACCTGGCATCTTCAAGCTGGGTTTGGAAACCAGCGCAATTTGAAGTTCAGAGTTATGGTGGATGCTTGGCATACAGCTCTGCGTTGTCGAAAAATATAGACTTATCTGTCGACTTTTGAGCCTTTTTTGAGTGCTTTCGTACATGTTTGTTGTTTCAGTTTAGATAGATAGCCAAGTAAATTCCAGATTTTTTGCACTATTTTTCAGCGGCAATGTTGGTGAACCAAAGATACACCCACGACAATTGCGACTCGATACTAGGCTCTGTAAATTTGCGCAAAACATTTCGACGAATATCTTAAGTTTGGGAAACAAAGAGACCTAAAAATTAAAAAAGTTCTTCCTTAACCTATCTCCTATGACATTTAAATTTCTTAACTACTCCACTGAAGATCTCTCTCTCGATGGGTGACAGCGAAAACGATCAGTTGCTGAAAGATAAAATCATCACAAAACAAAAAAGACTTACCATACAGAACAGTTGAATAGCGCTCCGGGAGGAGAAGTAAACTCAAAATGCTCATTAGACATAGCGAATCTGGCAATGAATAAAGCAGCGAAGTGATCTAATCCAAGCAAAGTTTGCTTTTAGTGAAAGAACCAAGACTAACTGATAAGTAAACGATGTTTATAACCTTGTGAACCTCAATGGGAAATGTGTATTTCCTGGACAATTTGACACGTATTCATCAATAACAATTGATACTGATCTGGCAACAATCGATCCGCGAAATGACAGTTACCCAGGGTCAAGTTCCCTGTTCAAACAATCAAGTTTCCATTCTGCATGTGCGAGTGTGTGTGTGTATTTGTATGTGGACATCATTTCCTGGAAAAGGGTAACTTGCCCGTTTCATGGAATTAAAGAACAATTAAACGAATAAAAGGGTGCGCTTAGCGCATTTGCGGCAAACGATCCTACTATTGTTTAACTATCAATATAAATGTCCCGTAGCGACAGGCCTAGGTGACATGGGTGTGCCACGAAACAAAAGCCTTTTATTAATACGTATACACGTCGGTCAGTTTCATTTTCGGCGTGGTTTCGCGTCATCCTTGGGAATATTAGTGCAGCAAGGAGTTAAGCATTTTAGATTAAGTGTTTAACTCCACGAGATGAACCATAGCAAGCGCGCTTTCCAAAGAACTGTTGTCTTTTTGGATAAACGGCACAGAAGCGTGCCAAACAAGACTGAGCTGGGCAGGCTCGCTACCGCCAAGCGGATTTCTGATATATCGTTTACAAAGAACGACAGCTCTTCCCAAATCGGAGACTTACTGGTGAGAGCATTTCCTCCCCTTACAGGAAAAGACCTTAGCAGGTAAGTGCTGCTGCCTTCATAATCTGTATCGTAGGGTAGAAAATGGTTTCAGAGAAAAGAGTGAAAAGTACCGTAATAAAAGCAGCGAAATGCCGAAAAGGGGCAAGATTGGATGTAAACGTGGATGAGAGAAAACTAAGGTTGCTAAAATCTTCCTTTAGATGTCGTGCAACATTGAGAAGCTGTCGCCAGTAGACAGGATAAGCATCGGACATAAATGACAAGTGGCTAACAGCGCACATATCCGTCTTTTTGTTGTCTTCATCCAGTCATTTGTATTATTGTGTGGAATTAGTTACAAATTTTCCTAACGTTCCATCAGTTTAATGCAAAGTTTACAAAAGAGGTGTGGAATTGTGTAGGATTTACTTTTTGTCGTTTTCTGTTCGTGTGAAGGTCATGCTCAAATTCATGATTCACGCTAACCCGATTAAGCTTTTTTTCGATAGATCAAAATTCTCCATGAAAGCGAGGTTTAGAGAAACTGGAAAGGGATATTTCTTGATTTCCTTTGTTGCTGTCCTCTTAGTCTCGCTTTCAAGGTGAATTTTGATTATCTAAAGAAACATCGAATATCGTTGGTCGATCCAGATGAAGTAACAAAAAAACAAAAACAAATCAACAACAACAAAAAATTAATGAAATGTTGGCCAATTATATTAACAACAGCTGTCTAGACATCTAAGATAATAACCTTCCTTGTTCCAGTACACATTGAATTATTTAAACCTACAATACTTTTTTTTCATGACATACTATGCAATATTTCTGTCGTTGCTACAATCTATGTCAATCTAGAGCAAATGCCACTAAAAGCAAATGTGCATTCAAAATTAATGTATATTTGCATGCACCTTACAGAAATAAATTCACAGTTAAATTCAATTTAACAGAAAAAGGTTAGTGTGGGTAACTACAATCACCTTTCTGTCATTACTTTATTACACTAGCTTGGAAATAATTACATCATATGCAAGAGGGCATGCAATGAGGACAGTGGCAACTGGCCTTCAAAGTGGTGTGCAGCTCATGGACCACTTTGGTGGAAGTAGAAGGAAAAAGATCTTTATATTTCTACCAAGTCAAGGTCTGTTTACATTTAAAGTGTTACTTACATCAACTAAACCTTACAAGTGCATACTATTTAAACTGTTCTCTTCAAATGGAGCATGTCTTGAATAAGCATAGTCTAATTTATAACCAGTTTTCTATGAAACTTATCTTTTTACTTGATACTTTACTTACTTATCTTAGTAAGGTGACTTTCCCTGCAGCCTTGCAACTTCTAGCACAAATTAATAGGAAAATAATAAACCTCCAGATACTAAGTAGAACTTTTAGAAGAAATTGGTCATTTGTTATCTCATCACCCTAGAAATAGTGATGTGCATGACTATTGCATTTTTCCAAATATTAACCGAGTAACAGAGGCTGGCTAAATCAAAATGCATACCTTGACATTAAACAATTGAAAGGTTGAAGGTTTATATGTCATATACAATGTATCCACAAACACTTGTGAGAATCTTCTATAGGCCCATTTCCAGTCTAATGTATCAAATTTATGACGACATTTGATCACAACATGTACATGCATAAACTGTTCTTTCACCACAGCTTTGTCATCTTCCACTTCATCATCTACATCCACTTCAACATCCACTTCATTGTCCACAGTCAGTTTGCCACTAACATCTGGAACCTCTTCAGCACTTTCATTATCAACAGCTACTTCAACATCTTCGTCGTCCATAGCACCTGTACCAGCAACATCTACAGCCACTTCAACATCTTCATTATCCACAGTCATTTTACCACCGACATCTTTATCATTCACAGTCAATTTACCATCAACATCTACAACCACTTCAACATCTCTATCATCCACAGTCACTTTACCACCCACATCTCTATCCACTGACACCTTAACATCTACATCATCACGGGCCACTTTGCTGTCCCCATCTTCAAGCAGCCTTACATCTACACTGCCAGTTGCTCAACCCTCCACATCCACTTCACTGGATCTGATGCCTTTGCCAGTTGATGGAGGTAACTGAAAAAAAAAATTTTGTCACTGTTTGAAATTAAGCTTTTCAGATCTTTCACAAAAATTTGAAAATATTGCTAATTACAAGTCTGAGTTGAAAGGTATTGGTTTATACTACCAACAGCTTAGACTTTGTCTTTCCATTTGTAATTCAATTTACTGACTAGACAAGTGAAGTTATTTTCAGTGAGTATATCTTATCCTGCCTCGATGAAAATCAAAGAAATATGACAAGTTCTAATTTAATTCTGAATTTTATGTGTAATCTGAATTGCTTTTGACATCATAGCTTCTACACGAAGATATCTGACAGCAATGGCAACTGCAAATGCAAGAGGATCAACATCTGGTATGACCCCAGTTTTGTCTTACTTTTTCAATTTACTTTTTGTATTGGTGTTCTAAATGTGTATATGGGTGTATATAAGGCGATTATAATTTAAATCAAATGTTACTCAACAGATGAGAGCTCAGACTTGTCAGATGAGTCAGATTCAAACCATGGCGGTGAGTTGGTGCAATTACAGTTTCAATTGATCTTGATGAAGATACTCAATAAATTCAATAAGAGAACACTTAATCGTTTCTCGTCTAGCTGGCTTATAACACTCCCAAGAGGAAAACTCATTTAAATTGTATTTTTATTGTAAACTGCTGTCATTAAGCTTTCTTCTGATGTAAAGTTTGCAAGAATTTATACGAAACTAGCATAAAAACAAGTGTTTTCATGAACGACACCCCTGAAAGTGGAAAGTAACCTTAAGTTAATTTAAAGAACTTTCACAATTCTGACATGGACCTGATCTTGATGTCTGCACCTTTTCCTTGGTTAGGCCACAATGCAGGACCATCTGTTGTATCATCTGACTCAGAAGATGACATTAATGGTGAGTAAAAGGATGTTCAAGTAAGTCAAAACTGTAGATTAAGGAAGCACTTTTTTAGTAACCCATAGCTATTTGTTCCAGTTCCAGTTAGCCATATGTATATTTAATGAAAAAAACACCTACTAATCTGAGTCACATCACTCAAGAAACTCATAAATAATGGACTTATAAAGGCACAACTACATATGAAAATTAGTGATGAATCTGTATCATCCTGCAGGTAAAGGAAATAATGATTTGTGACATTATCACCTATTACATCAAAGTAATTCCTATCTTTTCTTTTTCTTTTTTGCAGAAGTGATAGTTTACTCAGAAGAGGCTAGACTCTGTAAGCTCACCTTGATGTCTCACTAAATGGATATCAATTTCCTTAATGCCTGTACCATGCTATCTTCCTTTTTTGCCATGCATCTGTTGTGAGAAAGATTACAAGAACCATTTTTACCAAAGCCAATGCATCTCTGTGTCAGTACTTTGGGAGGTCATATCCTAGCAACCACAATGCCCCAGTCATTTAGCTTAATAAGACTAGAAATTGTCATTTACATTATTCTTTATCAATGAACTAGTATACCTGTTTTAATTATTATTTTGTCTTTCTAGATGGCACTTATCTTAGTAACTGTCACTGATGATTTTTCAACATCAGGAGTGATAACAGGTATGATTGTGATGAGTTTACCTCAGATAGTGCATGACAAACTGAGCAATGAAAGCACAGGTAGTGTATAATGCTACTGAATACATTCATACATCACTAAATCACTTTCCTCATGGTTACCCATTTCTTATAGGTGAAGGTGTTCATAGCAGGACCACTGAGGTGCTGCAATGTATCAATATTTTAGAGGACAGAGGGCAAAGCACAGCCATTTCATTTCTGATCCACTCTTTTGAAGAGGTAATTAGCTTGTTTATCAGTATGTAGGAAAAACCCACATAAAATGAGATGTGATCACAATCACGCTCATACCCTACCCTTTGATTGGCAAGAAAAAAAGAAAGTTTGCATGTTAAAAAAAAAAAAAACCAAGAGCTACAAACTAATCTGTCAAACAAAACCCGTTTCTCCCTTTGATTACCTGCTGTGGGAAAATAGCTGTAAACAATTCAAATAGTACACTCATGTTCATGCACATATCTTACTGAACTGTTTCTCTTGTTATCTTAGTTCACATGGCAAGGAACAGAGGATGGTCGTATAATGGTGGCTGTCCTTTTGCCCTTCAGCTGTCCTCTTGCTAGCAAGAGAAGATTGGTTAGGTTAGTACACTAATGTGTTTGCTTTTGTTTCCTCATTGATTTTTCTCTGCCTACTCTGCCTCCACATTTGTTTAACTCAGGTGTATTTGATGTTTATTAACCTTCTCTGTATTTACTTTTTCAAGCATGCTCAACACTGTGGCAAACAGCCCACATATTTACTTCTGGATTGCCAAAGACAGCAGCCATGAAGCCCAGAAAGGTAGCTAAACCTAGTCTTTAGCTCAGAATGCAAAAGCAAATGCACCCAAGTGTTAATTTTAATTAGTTTATTTTTTTGGAGTATTATTGTAATAATTATAATTATCATAGTTATCACTGTTGTTATTGTCGATATATCAAGATGATTTTGCAGATGTTATTATTAGCACAAGAGTAATTGTACCTTTAATTGCAGTGAGAGTAAAATATGGCGTTTCACAAAGCCCTGGCATTGTCGTATTTGTTCTGGCCCCATGTCATAGCAGAAACATGCCACAGTGCGTGGAAATCTTTGAGGGTAAACATGAAAAATTTGAAATTTGAAATCTATATTGTGATTATATGAATGACACCTTTCATTTTTTAAAGTGTATCATTTGTCATTAAGGTCATGACTGGGGTAGAATAATTTGCTAGCTCTTCTGTTTCCTTCACTAGTAGTCTGATTATCCATTGATTGTTTATGATGCACAAAAAAAACAAACAAACAACAAACAAAAAAGGAATGTGGATGTCTCAAAGACATTTTCTTTTTTTCTAACTTCCATGTGCAACAAATACAAAATTTCCTCTGAAAGAATCTCTGCGAAGTCTTCAATAATCATACCTACAACAAGAATAGCTTCAATCTATTAGTCTTTTTAACACCAACATGTTTTGTACCTTGTACCTTACAAGAATCAAACTTGGATTGTGCGGGCCTTCAAGAGTCCATTGGCAGAGCACAGGCTCTATATTCCGCAATGAGGGATGAACGGTATGGATTGAAACTTTTCAGCTATTTATGTATTCACAATTAAAATGATTATTAAAACTTAAAAAATGGGAATGAAAGGTACTGACACAGGTACTTCTTTCAACAGGAAAAAGTTGGATGACTGGCGGAAACAAAGACAAAGTCAAGAGCTACAGTACCAGGTACACAATATCCCCTAATTTAGAATTCAATTTGAAAGGATACACTTACAAAATCACATTATTTTAATTTTACTCCCTAATATACCCATTAGAACACTTTAATTTTCATAACAGGCATTACAGTCCAGCCCCAGCAATAGCACTAACATTGCTAGCAGCTCCCTGGGAACCAGCTCCAACAATACCGTAAACAATCAGGATGAAACTTCTGTAAGTTACCATCTGCTTTCTCTCTACTCTTAAGTTTTAGATACATATAAGGTTTGGAAAAATTAAGAATGACATGTCCTCTATTAGTTATCTCAAAAAATTAATAATCTAATGTTATGTCAAGAGTATACAGTGACTTTCCATTTAAATATACCTAAGCAAGCCTGCTTGTTTTATAATTGGGTGCACTGTGTCCAGCTTTCTCTCAACTCTTAAGCTTAGGTTCATGTAAGGTTTGAAAAAATTAAGAATGAAATATACCCTTGTTATTTATCTCAACTAATTCATAATCTAGTTATGTCAATTGTATACAGTGATTTTCTATTTAAATAACTATACCCACATATGTTTATTTTATAATTGTGCGCACTGTGATGTGCCTTATCTGTCGTAATAATATCCATCATAATAATATTTGTCTTTACAGCAAACAAGGGCTCAACGCAGGGGGAGGGTGACAGCACCACCAACTAATGGTGGTGGAACAACCATTGGCGTCCATATCAACAATGGAAAAAAGTTCTCCAGGGCTTTTGAGAAAAATGCCTTTTTCCAGGTAAGAATATAATATAATATTTGCTACATGATGATGGTGGTGATAGTAAGTGATGCATGTTTTCTTTTTTTGGTTATATGAAAACAATAAACAGGAAGTCTATGACTGGATTGGTTCGCTTGTTGAAGTACCGCTCCACTTCACACTACAGCGAGGAAGGGAAGTGGTGAGGCACTCTGATCATCTACAAGGGGACGAAGTCCTGGACCTTTTAGAGAGGGTATGTTTCAATCAGAACCCACTTTAATTTTTTCAATGTCTTAATATAACACATTCCCATTCAAAACACATTTAGTTCTAAAGATGATTTAACTCTTACTTATGTAAATTCTCTAAAATTATTAAACACTTAAAAACAGCGTGAGCTGGGGTAGCATAATAAGTTATTTTATGTGTCTTCGTGACAGACACTTTCATTGCTATGGTCTAATTTTTTTTTTTTTTGACAAATTTTCAGAACACTGAAGAGATGACTAACTTGGAGCAGTCACTGGTAGGTGCAAAAGTCATAAATTAAAAAATAGAGGTTTAATTCTCGATTTCAGATCTGAACCCTTTAACTCCAGAGATCTGATTACGAATTCTCCCCTCTCGTTGCTACACATTTCCTTGTAAACCACTTGTGAGAATTTGGTGTTTTTAAATCAACGTAACAACATCTACCTGATAAGTTTAGGTATTCTCATTACTTGTTAGCTAGATCATGAAGGAATATTATAGGGAGAAGTTAGAGGTTAATCACTCCTGTGAGTTAAAGGGTTAAATGATGACCTCTGTTTTTATTTGTAACTGTACTTATTTTAACATTGATCTGGTATCCTTACAATATTCCCCTTTCCTAATACCTCCAGGGCCACTGTTGACCAGCTCTTCCTAAGCCCTGTCCAGTGTGACCTGGTATCCTTAGATCATTCCCCTTCGTAATCCCTCTGGGGCCACTGTTGACCAGCTCTTCGTGAGCCGTGTCCAGTTGGACCTGGTATCCTTAGATCATTCCCCTTCGTAATCCCTCCGGGGCCACTGTTGACCAGCTCTTCGTGAGAAGTGTCCAGTTGGACCTGGTATCCTTAGATCATTCCCCTTCGTAATCCCTCCGGGCCACTGTTGACCAGCTCTTCGTGAGAAGTGTCCAGTTGGACCTGGTATCCTTAGATCATTCCCCTTTGTAATCCCTCCGGGGCCACTGTTGACCAGCTCTTCGTGAGAAGTGTCCAGTTGGACCTGGTATCCTTAGATCATTCCCCTTCGTAATCCCTCCGGGCCACTGTTGACCAGCTCTTCGTGAGAAGTGTCCAGTTGGACCTGGTATCCTTAGATCACTCCCCTTTGTAATCCCTCCGGGGCCACTGTTGACCAGCTCTTCGTGAGAAGTGTCCAGTGCGACCTGGTATCTTTAGATCATTCCTCTTTGTAATCCCTCCGGGGCCACTGTTGACCAGCTCTTCGTGAGAAGTGTCCAGTTGGACCTGGTATCCTTAGATCATCCCCCCTTGTAATCCCTCCAGGGCCACTGTTGACCAGCTCTTCGTGAGAAGTGTCCAGTGCGACCTGGTATCCTTAGATAATTCCCATTTGTAATCCCTCCGGGGGCACTGTTGACCAGCTCTTCGTGAGAAGTGTCCAGTTGGACCTGGTATCCTTACATCATTCCCCTTCGTAATCCCTCCGGGCCACTGTTGACCAGCTCTTCGTGAGAAGTGTCCAGTTGGACCTGGTATCCTTAGATCATTCCCCTTTGTAATCCCTCCGGGGCCACTGTTGACCAGCTCTTCGTGAGAAGTGTCCAGTGCGACCTGGTATCCTTAGATCATTCCCCTTTGTAATCCCTCCGGGGCCACTGTTGACCAGCTCTTCGTGAGAAGTGTCCAGTTGGACCTGGTATCCTTAGATCATTCCCCTTTGTAATCCCTCCGGGGCCACTGTTGACCAGCTCTTCGTGAGAAGTGTCCAGTGCGACCTGGTATCCTTAGATCATTCCCCTTTGTATTCCCTCCAGGGCCACTGTTGACCAGCTCTTCGTGAGAAGTGTCCAGTTGGACCTGGTATCCTTAGATCATTCCCCTTTGTAATCCCTCCGGGCCACTGTTGACCAGCTCTTCGTGAGAAGTGTCCAGTTGGACCTGGTATCCTTAGATCATTCCCCTTCGTAATCCCTCCGGGCCACTGTTGACCAGCTCTTCGTGAGAAGTGTCCAGTTGGACCTGGTATCCTTAGATCATTCCCCTTTGTAATCCCTCCGGGGCCACTGTTGACCAGCTCTTCGTGAGAAGTGTCCAGTTGGACCTGGTATCCTTAGATCATTCCCCTTCGTAATCCCTCCGGGCCACTGTTGACCAGCTCTTCGTGAGAAGTGTCCAGTTGGACCTGGTATCCTTAGATCATTCCCCTTTGTAATCCCTCCGGGGCCACTGTTGACCAGCTCTTCGTGAGAAGTGTCCAGTTGGACCTGGTATCCTTAGATCATTCCCCTTTGTAATCCCTCCGGGGCCACTGTTGACCAGCTCTTCGTGAGAAGTGTCCAGTGCGACCTGGTATCCTTAGATCATTCCCCTTTGTATTCCCTCCAGGGCCACTGTTGACCAGCTCTTCGTGAGAAGTGTCCAGTTGGACCTGGTATCCTTAGATCATTCCCCTTTGTAATCCCTCCGGGGCCACTGTTGACCAGCTCTTCGTGAGAAGTGTCCAGTTGGACCTGGTATCCTTAGATCATTCCCCTTCGTAATCCCTCCAGGCCACTGTTGACCAGCTCTTCGTGAGAAGTGTCCAGTTGGACCTGGTATCCTTAGATCATTCCCCTTTGTAATCCCTCCGGGGCCACTGTTGACCAGCTCTTCGTGAGAAGTGTCCAGTTGGACCTGGTATCCTTAGATCATTCCCCTTCGTAATCCCTCCGGGCCACTGTTGACCAGCTCTTCGTGAGAAGTGTCCAGTTGGACCTGGTATCCTTAGATCATTCCCCTTTGTAATCCCTCCGGGGCCACTGTTGACCAGCTCTTCGTGAGAAGTGTCCAGTTGGACCTGGTATCCTTAGATCATTCCCCTTTGTAATCCCTCCGGGGCCACTGTTGACCAGCTCTTCGTGAGAAGTGTCCAGTGCGACCTGGTATCCTTAGATATCCTGGTATACTTTGACCAGGCTCTTATGTATTCTTAATTTTTTTTTTCAAAATCCAGCTAGACAGTAAGCTCTATACGTTGTCCCCTTACCCTTCTCCTCATCCCAAAAAACTGTTATGAAGTATCCCCTAACCTTAACTCTAACCTGATGTTTTTAATTTGTGGTTAATATTAATACTTAATCGGATACTTCATGACAAATGTCATTTTTTGCTATGGTTATTCCCTACAATGTAAAGCTTTTTTCCTGATGAATTGCCCCACCCCCCAGCCTTCCTTGTCCCCTTAGTCCACTCATGTATTCTGCAGTGTGCTTTATTATTTTTATTTTTTGTTCATTATAATGATGGTAATAACTCGATCATTCTTCAGACATTAATTTGAAAAGTAATTTGGGTTTGTTAGCTGTGAGATTTCTTCACTGTTCCAGGATTAAAAAAGTTAAGAATCAAATGATTTATGACTCAATTTCTTATGGGTCCTTTTAATCTTCCTGGGTGTGTTGCAGCTGGCCTTTCAACTTGTTCTCTAGTTATTGATAAAAGCAAGAAGGACATCATTTGTGGAGTTATCTTCCTCTCCAGAGTTGATGGAATCATTGTCATTCTCATTGTTACTATTTGTATGGCTTTCACTTTGCTCTACTTATCTTCAGCTATGTTGGGGTTTTCACTGTCTTGCAAGGATTGTTTACATGTTAAATCTCTTTCCTTCAGTTGTGTTTGCAAACCAGGGCCTTCAGGATTCATTTGGAAAAGCCAATACCTTGCAAAAACCTCCACTGTGTAGTTCTTATTGTTGTAGATATGTTAGTCAAGTCGATGTTTCTTGAGGCACTTTACCCCCTCTTGCAAAATTGTTTACCTTTGTACATTCTTCAAACCAATCTTTCCCAGCATAATCAGGGAGACTTTTTCCTGTGTTTTTGTGGTGGTTTCTTTTTTGTTCTCCTTTGGCTGCTCTGCTCTTTTCTTCTTGTTGAACTGCATCACCTTGATATGCTGGAGGTTATCAACCACACATGTTGCCTTCGTGATCCCTTGCTTTTCAATTTTGAGGCAAGGATAACAATTTCCTCACTTCTTGCAGAGCAGATGAAGTGTGTTGAGTTCAGGATGTTAAATGCAACACAGGATACAGACACTTGGAGAGAGAAGCCAAAGTTATTGAAGCATATTCAAGAAATCTGCGAAGACACCACATCAGAAAGAGAAGAAGTAATAAAGAAAACTATCGAAAATCGAAAGGAAAAAGAAAAGGTTCGAAATCGACATGTTACTAGAACAAAGTAATTGAGGCGGAAACCTGGGTAATAATCTTCCAATATGTTTACTGCACCCTCCTTGCCTTGCTGTCCCTGAAAGAGAGTAGATGTTGAGAGTTTTTTGCTTGCTGTTTGGTCAAGATGTGACATACCTCGCACAGCTCTTGTGAAGATATCATTTCAGTTATGCCAAGAAAGCAGAACTACCACAAATATCAGGCAAGAACTTAGCAATAAAGTCAAGATGTGACATACCTCGCACAGCTCTTATGAAGATACCATTTCAGTAATGCCAAGAGGGTCGAACTACCTCAAACCTCAAGAAGTCAGAGATTAAGAGTACTCCTTCATGTATCCTGAAGAGTATGGCATAGATGAGAAGTACAAAAGCAACTCTCACAGATGCACAACAGTGAGGAAGAGCTTGACAATGCTAAAGATGAGGGATATTGCGCACATCTAACCCGATAAAATGTCTTTTAATAAGAGTACCTAGCTTTGAAAATTGTTGTGATGGAAACAGCCATATAAGTGCAGAACACATATTATTAAGCTGACAAAAGCATATAGTACATGTAGTGTTATCTAAACAGTACAAAATCCATGTAAAATCCACAATTGCTAAGATACTTTAAAAATTGTTGGGAAAACAGTACAAAATCCATGTAAAATCCACAATTGCTAAGATACTTTAAAAATTGTTGGGATGAAAAGTCATGCAAATGCAGAGGATGTATAATTATATGAGCAGAAGCATGTTTCTATACTTTTTGTTTGTTTCTGAACATGTAGATATATCAAAATAGTATGAAATCATGTAAACTCTACAATTACTGAGATACTTTGAAAATTGTTGGGATGGAAACAGTCATGCATATACTTTTTGTTTATTTTTGAACATGTAGTGTTATCTAAATAGTGTAAAATCATGTAAACTCTACAGTTACTCAGATACTTTGAAAATTGTTGGGATGGAAACAGTCATGCATATACTTTTTGTTTATTTTTGAACATGTAGTGTTATCTAAATAGTGTAAAATCATGTAAACTCTACAGTTACTCAGATACTTTGAAAATTGTTGGGATGGAAACTGTCATGTATATACTTTTTGTTGATTTTTGAACATGTAGTTTCACATAAATAGGATACAAAACTCTACAATTACTGAGATATTTAGTGTGACCTCCCTCCTTCCAACATTTGATTTAGGGGGATGGTTCCCCCTCAAAGCCATTATTTTTCTGTAGACTCGTCTCGGACCCAACCCCTCCCACCTCCTCAACCCTAAGGAGTCCAAATTGTATGAAAGTGTTCATAAATGGGCCATTAGATTATTTAAACTCTCTGGATAATACTTCCCAGCGGCACCTACATGAGGGTGATATGCCACTCATCCCATGAGTGGCATACTACCCTCTGCCTATGTTTCATTGCAGGTGTCATTCAAAGGAAACTACCCCTCAGATGAAGAGGAACTCTCAGAGACAATGAAAGGTAAACACAAAAGTAAATAGATTATGATGACCAATGTTAACACCACCAACTTCATAATTAGTCTTAATAACTCTTACTCATAATAACTCTTCTTCTTTATCAAACTTCCTTGTGCAATGTTTGTGCCATGATGAAGCACAGTGAGGTACCTGTTTCTTCCAGTGAATTACCAAAAACATTTAAATTGTTTGTTAATTTTATTTGAGGGTACATCCCAAAATATTTCCAACAAGCCCCTTAGTTTGTTATTTTTATCATCAGTTGTTAGTATCTACACATGACCAACCCTCATTTTTGCCTTTATTCCAGTGAGCACATTACAACATTCAACTAATCTCTCATTTTTTCACCTTTTTTCACATGGAAACAAAAGATGATGACCATGAAAAGAAAGATGAAGGAGCCAGGATGGAGAAAAAAAAGAGAAAGGACCAAAGATCTCACAGGAATCGAAAGGGAAAGAGAAAAAGGGAAGATGCCAAACACTAGAAATAAGTTGTGTACCATCACTCGTGATCAGTACTACCAGTAAACTTGATCATACCGAGACAAAGGCAGATCCAAAATTACTACTAAATTCATTTTATATGTACCTCACTTAACCATAAGTTCACAAGTGTAAGCCATTAAATGATATTCTATTATAATTTAAGGGGTTTTTTTTGTTTGATATACTGGCTATGTGTAAAGGTACACAACTTTATTCTCCACCTTTTCATTTCAAGTAGTATATAGAGATAGATAACATGTACAGTGGAAACTTGATTTACTAGAGTGCCAAGGGGCTGGAGACATTGATTGGCTATATTTAGGGTTTGTTATATCGAGGTTCTGTGGCATTTATATTACTGTAACTTTAGCTGGGCTGAAACAGAAGTATTGTTTGTCATATCAAGAACTTCGTTGTATAGAGGTTAGTTAAATCAAGGTTCCACTGTACCATTAACTTACTATTTCCTACTTAACCCTTTAATCCCTAAGAGTGACTAGAATCTAATTTCTCCTGACAATATCATCCTTCAATCACACATAAGGTCATGAGAGTCTAGGAAATAATCACCAACTGGAGAAGTTCTTAATTATTAAACAAACTCTCCTTGTCAGCACCTGTGTAAATGTGTAAGTACAGTATGGAGAGTGTGCATACTGATGTTAGAGTGTAGAGGGTTAATGTTGAATGAACACAACACAGCCTACAGTACAACAATGTCTACATTCATTCAGAAAGTGCACTGTTAACCCTTTACACCCTAACATCAGGAGGGGATATTCTCAATACCAGTCTTTATACATTTCCCAAGTGTTAACAACAAAAATTAGTTTAACAATCAAGAGTGTCTTAAGCTGGTGAACATTTCCTTTGTTTTTGTTAACTGAATGTGTAATTCAGGGGTGATGTTGTAAGGAGAAGTTTGATGCTAGTCACTCATAGGGGTCAAACGATTAATCATAGCCCTTAAGTTTTTTAAGAAAGTTATTCCCTATAAAGTTGTGTTCATTCAGTTCAGTTAAGATCCATTACACAATGCCTCTGTTATATTTAGGCAGTAAGTATGTTGACTGAGTCCAGAATCTTAACCCTTTGACTCCCAAGATCTGATTGTTAATTCTCCTTTCTAGCTGCTGCATATTTCCTTGTGTATTAGTTACAAGAATTTGGTGTTTTGATCAAGATGACAACTTCTACCTGATAAGTTTGAGTATTCTCATCACCTGTTTGCTAAATGATGTATAAGTGTTATTAATAGGGAGAAGTTACATGTCAATCACTTCTGGGAGTTAAAAAGTTATCAATAAGGCTGTAAGGATTTTCTGCTCAGACCTTGACTAAAGGATCATCACTATCTCTTACAAAGAAAAAAAAATTGAAATACTTAAGAGGTTGTCTCTCTTATTTCCACCCGGTCAATTTCATGTCAAAAATAATTTTCCCTGATATATAGGGGTCAGAATATGTTAAAGTTTGCCTTTTCAAATATATGGAGAGGGAAATTCTAACTTTCTTAGCAAACTAGAAAGGTTGTTAAGGGATCTGATATAAATGTCGTGGCTTAACTATGCAAATCAAATATTTTACAATGTTACAAAATATGCATATTATTCAATTTCCGAGAAGTTGTGATAGTCCCTACCAACTGGTGAAATAATTATGGCCCCTAATGCAGCCAGAAAATTATTTCAAATCAAACCAAATCTAACTTAGTTCTTTCCTAAGTATAGTCTTTCTGTTGACAGAGTTTAAGGTGAAATTGGCAGGGTGGAAATAAGAGAGATGGCCTCTTAAGCCGTAAAGATCTAATTCTGGATGCCTCAGAATTCCTTGTTAGTTGTCAGTGTAGATGGGCTAGATGTCACCAAGGCTACATTTTAATAGTGAGACAACTCAACATTTTGCAACTCGCTAAGGCCAAAGGAACATCCAGTGACAGACAAAAATCCTCATGTTTACAAGCAATTAAGTACTTTTCCCAAGCTGCAAGCCTAAATATTCAGCTGAGTGTTTTGTCATTAGGAATGAGAGTTTGAAAAACACAGTTTAGTACCCATATTACTTTGCTCAGAAGTATTACCTCCAGCTCGAGGTTTTCGAGATACAAGTTTGCTTTAAAAGGTTGCTACTTTTGGTTAGTTCGGTAAGAAGGAAAGGAATTGCGTTGCACAGTGGTTTAATGGTTTATAAAATCTTGCTCTAAACCAGAAGTTGTTTTATTTGTTTTTAAAAAAGTATACATATATCACTGAACGTTCATCTAAAAGTGACACAAGTTTATCTAAAAGTGACACAAGTATTCCCCTGCGTAGTTAACCATAAAAATTTTACATTTTACAATAAACTAAGGATTAACAAAAGTTTGTTCTTGTCTGTATTAAGTCCCATTCCAGCGAAGTTTAAGTTTAAGTTTACCCTTCTATACCCGAAATGACTACACCTGACCTGGGGTTTTCGTGCTTTGGGAAAATTTCTGTTTCCAATACATTTGCTCCCACTTCCTTTTACACCTTCCCTTTGAATGCTATCTCTGAAACTTAACGAAAACTTACGAAATACTCACCTAATGACCAAGGTTCTTGCAACAACACTACCTGCCATCGTCCTCCTCAATCAGTGTTTGACTCTTTCCCAGTCTTTCTCGTTAGTACTGTAACCGAGCTCGATTACTAATCGAGCTCGATTAGTTATCGAGCTCGATAACTAATCGAGCTCGATTAGTAATCGTACTCGAGGATCAATATTTGTTTCTGGGCAACCGAGCTCGAAATAGGTGACTCGAGCTCGAAAGCCTATCCGAGCTCGAGTCACAACTCGACTAGAAGGATCCTGAGCAACCGAGCTCGATATAAGTGACTCGAGCTCGAAAGCCTACCCGAGCTCGAGTCACAATCTTTGTAATCGAGCTCGAATCAAATCGAGTTCGATTTGGTAATCGCGCTCGAATCAAATCGAGCTCGTGTCCGACCGAGCTGAATAATATTTGTTCCTGGGCAACCGAGCTCGATATAGATTTTTCTGGCAGGGGGAGGGAGGAGGGGGAAGTGCAGATCATGCTCGATATAAGGGGAAGAGATAATATTAAAAACTATGGTGAAGAGAAAAATTTAAAAAAATATTAGGTTTTTCCTGTCTCATGTTTTTTCTTAAGTTTAAAACAGCATTTGGACAGAGAACAATTAATTATTGAATGGTTTCCTCATGCAGCCAGTTGGACGATTCTTTTAAACTTTGTTACTCAATCTAGGTTTTAAACGCAGAGTAAGAAGTGAGCACCTGGAACGGTTCTTGCGGTCCTAGTCCTTAAGCTTGCAATCACCAGCTTTTTAGACATCTAGATCTAAAATTTTTACATTATACATTGAATTAAAGCTTGCAACAACCAAATTTTTAATGTTAAACTCTAACCACCAGATTTACACGTAAGATTCACATTGTTCATTTTTACAAGTTACTTAAGTGATTAACGGACTTAAGCAAAAATTTGAGTGAGACGAAAAAAAAGGGGGGGTTTTCTAAAGTTTTAAAGAGTCCAATCGCTAGAGTGGGTCGTGTCTTGTTCCACGGAGGAGTGACCGAGAGGCTTGTATCCAAGGAGCAGCGCATCTACACTCTATTGCAGAAGCTCAAAGACGCGACTGGTTAATGAATGAAAGTTTGGATTAACGGACTTAAGCAAAAATTTGAGTTCGCTGCCACTATAAAAAAATCTCGGGAAGCAGGCGAATGTAAAAATTGAAATGTTAACTATTCGGTATCAGTTTTCTTACGACACCGTTATCGAGCTCATTGTAATGCAGGAACTAGCTAAGAACGCTTTCTTACACTTGTGTATCGCCCATAAATGGGTTCTCTATTCTTTCTTATTTCGTGGCTGCTAAACTACTGAAAATTACGAAACTTCGTGACCAGATGATGACGCAACTTTTTTGGGTCTTAACCTCTCTTCCCCTCAGCCCCTTCCCCGTTAATATGAGAATAATCCAGAATATTTAAAAGAGATATGGTAAGGGATGGGACATTCATTTTATTGTTGAAACAGGTGTATGTTAGTGTCTAACAAAATGCTCTCCTCCTTTGACGTTCCCTTTCTACCACATATTTAAAGATAACTTTCAACATGCCATTGTAAAGTGCACATGTTATTTGCAAAATTTATTAAAATTCATAATTGATAAATACGCATGATTACCAGCTGATTAATCATAACCACTAAATACTTAATGGATAAAAAAACATGAACATAATTAGAATACAAACTATTTTAAACACTTGCATTAATTTTTTAACCCTCTAACCCCTAGAAGGGATAAACATGAAACTTCTCCCCAGAATATCCTTACATTATCCAACAAATAGGTAATGAGAATACTCATGTTTATCAGGTAGAAATTGTCATCTTGATCCAATACCCAATTTGCATAAGCTATCTACAAGGAATTGTGTAGCAGCTTGAGGGGACAATTAAGAAACAGTTTCAAAAGATTGAGAGTTAACTTTTAATTAACAACTGCCCTACATCTGTTGAATGTGATACAGCACAACAACAATAATTTATATTTTTCTTTGATCAAAATTTATAAACATGCATGATTACTTAGTGAGTAATTATAACCACTAAATACTTAATGAATAACAAACATTAACATAATTAAACAACAAACTAGTTTAAAAACTTGCATTCATTTTTTCACCCTTTGACTCCTAGAAGTGATTAACCCTTTAAATCCCAGATTGAATTTTTAATTCTCCTTACTATCAACCATACAATTCTTATGATGTTAGGTCAGAGAATTTAGTATTGATCAACTAATTAACCCAAAATTGATATTCTTCTTTGGTCTCTTCACTTATCTGGTTGATATTGTATTAATATTGTAGGGAGAAATTCTGTCTGGGTCACTCGTGGCAGTTAAAAGGTTAACAACTTCTTCCCATAAAATCCTTATGTTATCCAACAAATAGGTAACAAGAATACTCAAATTTATAAACATGCATGATTACTTACTGAGTAATCATAACCACTAAATACTTAATGAATAACAAACATTCACATAATAAAATTACAAACTAGTTTAACCCTTTAACTCCCAAGATCTGATTGTTAATCCTCCCCTGTAGCTGCTACACATTTCCTTGTGAATTAGTTATGAGAACTTGGTGCTAGATCAAGATAGCAGCTTCTACCTGATAAGTTTTAATATTCTCTTTACCTGTTTGCTGGAGAATGTATGGATATTGTAGGTAGAAGTTTTATGTGAATCACCACCGGGAGTTAAAGGGTTAAAAACTTCCATTAATTTTTTTCACCCTTTAACTTCTATAAGTGATTAAGAAGTAACTTCTCCCCATAATATCCTTACATTATCCAACATCTGACTACTTCTTCAACTTCTTCCTTTGGCAGCCAGTTCTTTTTTCTCTTTTTTTCTTTTCCCCTTTGGCATTGATTTCCTTTATTTCTTCTTTTTCTACCTTTTCTCCTTCCTCACCTTCCATGCTGGCATCTTCTCTTCTACATTCTCCATCTTTATCTACTCTTGCGTCCTTTTTCTCTTCGCTCTTTTGCTTCTTCTTTTCTCTTTTCTCTTTCCTTTCCTTTTTTCTTCTTTTTTCCATTCTTCTTTCCTTTTTATAATGGTCTTGGTGGTCTTCATCTGTCAGTAAAAGTGATGATGGTTTAATCCCTTTAACAATCAACTCAGGCATTGGTAATGGATTTTACCACCACGTCATTATTGAGGTGATGCAATAAAGAGCATTTTAAGTCTTCTAAGATAATAATTTTGTTCACAAGTTTTGCTAGAAAACCTACCATAAACCTCATAAAGACAATTCTTACCCTCGACTGTCGTTTGCAGGATTTCCTGTTTGCCTAGTGGCACATTTCCCTTGAAGCAAACCTGCAAAGAAATGAAGGGAAGGGAAGTATGCTGCACAAAATGGATAACATGGTGATGAATAATTCAGCTTATAAGGAAATTCATCTGTACAGCATACCTCCCTCAAACATTTCCACTAGAGTAGATACCATTTGCATTGTCTTGCATGTTAATGTTAATGTTATTGTTAGCTTTTATAACAGTGTTACGCAAGTCAATGCCAATGTGTCATCTTCCATAGGGAATGGTGTATCAAAATTACTCTAGGGGAATTCCCTGCCACTCAAAACAAACATACTTAATAAATCCCTTTCTTCTTAAATTTTCATACCTACCATGCAGCTCATTCAAGTATCTCTGGGAGCACTTGATAATAATTGCGTTGAAGGAATTAATGAAATTCAATAACTAAAAGAGAATTTCCCTGTGAGCCTTTTCCCTGTCAAAGGGGAAAAGTCTGGGCAAACTCTCTGATTGTCTTGTCTCTACAAGAGCCTATTCATTCACCAGAAGGGGGAACATTCTTGCCAATCTTATAGTCAGGAGTGAAACAGTCTTTGTCAGTCTCACCCAGGTGTTACGGCACTAAGGCCTCATCCCTGGTCAAGAGAACAGTCTTGTCCATCTCCCCCAAGTGTCGCGGCACTAAGGCCTCGTCCCTGGTCAGGAGAACAGTCTTGTCAATCTCCCCCAAGTGTCGCGGCACTAAGGCCTCGTCCCTGGTCAGGAGAACAGTCTTGTCAATCTCCCCCAAGTGTCGCGGCACTAAGGCCTCGTCCCTGGTCAGGAGAACAGTCTTGTCCATCTCCCCCAAGTGTCGCGGCACTAGGGCCTCGTCCCTGGTCAGGAGAAGAACAGTCTTGTCAGTCTCCCCCAAGTGTCGCGGCACTAAGGCCTCGTCCCTGGTCAGGAGAACAGTATTGTCAATCTCCCCCAAGTGTCGCGGCACTGAGGCCTCGTCCCTGGTCAGGAGAACAGTATTGTCCATCTCCCCCAAGTGTCGCGGCACTAGGGCCTCGTCCCTGGTCAGGAGAAGAACAGTCTTGTCAGTCTCCCCCAAGTGTCGCGGCACTAAGGCCTCGTCCCTGGTCAGGAGAACAGTATTGTCAATCTCCCCCAAGTGTCGCGGCACTGAGGCCTCGTCCCTGGTCAGGAGAACAGTATTGTCCATCTCCCCCAAGTGTCGCGGCACTAAGGCCTCGTCCCTGGTCAGGAGAACAGTCTTGTCCATCTCCCCCAAGTGTCGCGGCACTGAGGCCTCGTCCCTGGTCAGGAGAACAGTATTGTCAGTCTCCCCCAAGTGTCGCGGCACAAAGGCCTCGTCCCTGGTCAGGAGAAGAACAGTCCAGTCAGTCTCCCCCAAGTGTCGCGGCACTAAGGCCTCGTCCCTGGTCAGGAGAACAGTATTGTTCATCTCCCCCAAGTGTCGCGGCACTGAGGCCTCGTCCCTGGTCAGGAGAAGAACAGTCTTGTCAGTCTCCCCCAAGTGTCGCGGCACTAAGGCCTCGTCCCTGGTCAGGAGAACAGTCTTGTCCATCTCCCCCAAGTGTCGCGGCACTGAGGCCTCGTCCCTGGTCAGGAGAAGAACGGTCTTGTCAGTCTCCCCCAAGTGTCACGGCACTAAGGCCTCATCCCTGGTCAGGAGAATAGTCTTGTCCCTATCCCCCAACAAGTGTCGTGGCAGTAAGGCATTATCCCTGGTCGGGAAACCGGCCTTGTCAGTCTCCCTTGAGTGTGTTGTGGTTTAGGAGAGAAACAATAGTCATTTGTCAAGTGTAAGGTTTTGTTTGTCTGCCTAAGTTGTTGGATTTGCAAGATTTCCCTTTCCAGGAGAAAATGACAAATCAATTTTTAATTGTGAGGATTTATTTAAATGTTGTCAGGTGATGCTTATCTTGTTCCAGCATGTAATCAATAATAAATTCCAACCTAAGCCCTTAAATGCAGTCAGGTAATGCTTATCTTGTTCCAGCATGTAATTAATAATAAATTCCAAACTAAGCTCTTAATTGAGAACACAGTGTAAAACCAAAAAAGATTCCCTACCTGGTCATCTAGGAGAGCCTTGGCTTCCTCTGGATCCTAAATAGATTTGTGAAGATGTAATTGATATGTTACTGCTGAAATGATTGTTTCGTCTATTAAACCATCTAGCAAAACACCATTTGAAGTATAGGCACTAATTGAATATCGTGTACTGTAATTGAAATTGCGGAGAATACATATTATTCCTAAGTAAAACGTTCGTTTCCTCAGATTGCTCATGCCCAAATTTTCTTCTTTTCTCGTGAAGTTGCAAAGCATCTCGAAGTTGTCGAGCCATGTTACATAATGTGTGGAATATATGAAGTAAGATATGCGTTGTGCCGTATACATGACAAAGAAGATGAAAGATAACTGCTTTTCACAGCTACAATAACAGTAGTGGCCTTTACTGGAGTTTTGTTGTGTCTTTACGGACGCTAACAGCCTTTGAAACGTTTGATAAATAACTTCGTGACGGTTCTGTACCGTGGAAAGAGGTGTAAGATCGCCCAGCACCAATCAAGAATTTCGGAATTTTTTACTCTGATAAATCGAAAAAGACAAGGTACGTTGTTTTAACTGAAGTAAAATTAAAGAACTTAATTAAATCAACGGGTTTATTTATTTTTCTTAAAGGTTTTGGCGGCTGCAATAATATTTTATTGTCTTATGATGTTATTTCAGTAACAAAGAGGGGAGAATTTGAACCCTACTGGGACTCCTGTTGTGTATGTACGTACCCTCTCGCAGATATCTAGCACCTCCTTGCCCAGAAGGGGATCTTGGTGTTTGACCACGTGCTTTTGTCTCTGCAGAGTAAAATTTAGGGGCACATTCTGTTGTGACCCTGCCCAGTCATACACCTCCTGTTAAGAGATAAAGTTCTTTAAAAAATGTCTCTAATGCGAATTGTAACTAGGAAAAATACAAAATAGCATGCAGTGGGCGGGTGCTCCTTTCATTTGGAAAGTGGGTTGCCTTTTAAACTAGAATTAGGGGTCTGGAGCAGCTTTTTTCTTGTCATGTATTGAGGGTACTTCAAATATTCAGTTAAACTGTAAATCAATATAATTCAGTTTTGTTTCCTCTGATCAGGAAGTATTTGTCAATGAAAAGAGGAGATTAATATTTCTAAGTAAGTGACCATGTACATATATAAAATATCTAAATATCTTGAATAAAATGTTTTATTGTAAATCCCTAGAAGAGAGAGATGGAAACATTGTGTTTATCATTCCAATAATTGATCATAAATGTATTCATATTAACCACTCATACACAAGTTACTGTAAATACCTGGAAAAGAGCAGTTGCTTTGAATTTGCGTTTCAGTCGGGTACTGCCATACCGTAGGATTATTGTAATGCCCTCTTTGTCCTCAGGCAGTACCCGCTGACCCCTTACCTCTCTTAACTATGAAATTAAAAGGGAAAAACATTTCTTATGTTTTGTTCTGCTGAACTTCGTTGACTTCATTCCAAGTAGAGAGGAGGGGGAATTAAAACACCAAAGAAGTCTGTCGGCCAGAAAATAACTGCAGCAATTATCTAGTAATTTTGAGAGGTTACCTTTACAAGCATTGCTGGAGCTATCTATGGAGTCGTTCTTTTGATTCCAATATTCTCTATTCATAGTGATGTAAACTTTTTACCTAATGTTATAGAAAGATTTTTTTCTTTCTTTTATCTCCTGGTTGGTCTTGTAGTATGTAGGCAATATTGGAAATTATTGTTTTTAAAAAATGAAAAGTTTTGCTCCTACTCATCACCAAAGACACTAGCCTGACATTAAATATTTGATGAATACTCCAGGACATACTTCTCTATGTTCATTGGCCTGGTTTTTCTGTTGACATAAACTTATACTTTTATCATTCATCAAGGTCAAAACTTTATGAATTGGCTTTAGTGGAACGCAACATATTGTAAGGATATGTTAGAGACATTTTAGAGGTATGTAATATTATACTATTCACCTCCATATCCATCTTAGTGGTTTGATCCTCCTTTTTATTGCTGACAGAAAAATATAGAACAATTTGCCTCAGTTAGGTACACTTTGAAACCTGGACTGTAAAAGTGGTACATGTAGCATGTTTTTTCTGAAAGTAAGTTAGGTGCTACAAGCAAATTTGGGCCACTGTTTGATTTAATATGGTTCTCTATGACTCGTATATGAGTCATGACAAGTGTCTACTTTATGGGATTAATAATAAAGGAATTTTGTTGAGCTGATTATCTTACCATTTCTTCTTTAAATTCAGAAGGGCCAATTGGCCCTGCTGAATGCAATCTTCAATGTCACCCATGTTGATGTTGGCAAGGGTCTGGCCTAAACAAAACAAGTTATGAACTTTCAAGGAAGAGTGTCTTTCAACATTGCAACTTTTGGTGTTGGCAAGGAAGGTAATCTCAACTACTGCAAAAGATGTTTCCTCTTTTTCCTTGCCAATATCTTGTGTATCATTTTCATCCTTCTGTCAAGTGCATATTGTATTTTCATTGTGATTGCATGATTGAAAGGGTAAGTGCTGTACTGTGTATGTTTGAAAAGTGCAGATTACAGAAAATGGTAAATAATGTATGTATGAAGGTTACTCTAAAATATGAAAACCTACCTGAAAAACGTTCAACCAGGACTGGCCTGCCAGAGGTTGGTGCCAGGAAAAAAATCTGACTCTGGTCATTATTTAGGCCAAACTTTGATATCACTGAAAAAAGAAAGATTTTTACGAAACTCTCTATGATAAAATAGTAGTATCCATCTGCAATTGATGTAAACTACTTGAACAATAAATAACTTGAGAGAAAAATTTTTTAATCAGCTTTGAATGGTAAATCTTTGAGTGAAGTTGTTGGTGATAATATATCAAAACATAGTATACTCGCCACAATGAACAACACCAACTCTTTTTACAGTATATCATTATTGTTCTATTTTATTACATTTACCATAGTATCCAATTTTAAAATGTTTTAACGATGACAACTTTCCAGTAAAACACAATGTAGTTATGTGCAGCTGAGTGCTGCAGAGGGCATCCATTATCTGTAAGGTCTATAATTACTGAAGGGAACCTTTTTTACCTGTCATACTTTTATCATGTTTGTGTGTAAATGTATGGACAATGATCAGATGAAAGCTGACTAAACGGAGAATTTTTCTGGCTTTCTTCTTGAATTGCTATACTGCTTAATTCTCTTCAGTGTACACCATCTATACCAAGAATCAGCTTTGGGATAATTGATTTACCTCTTCTCCCACTTGCACTCTCCATACATGCCATCCAGTAGTACAGATCAACTGATAATGTTTGGAGCATGCTACAAATTCTGCAGATAGTTAAAAATAGAAACAAAACTGATTACTTTTAAGGATTTGTTGACAAATGGGAATTATTCTCACTTTGATAACCTGAGTATGGAATTTGATATAAGTTGGAAAATTGTAAAACATGTGCATACTCTAGTTGTTGGAGTGTTGTGTCATGTCATGTTTAGTAACATAATGCTATGACTTCTGGAAATGGCTGATATATGACCTGTCTCAGTTTCTGACCAGGAATCCCTTAGCCTTTATTTGAATTTCTAGTACTAGGCAATGAAATTTGAACTTCAAGGTAATGCTGTCTTAATAACTACACTGTAGCTGTACAGGCACAAGATCCTAATTTTATAACAACAAACAGCAAGCAGCTAACCTTCGCACAGGATCAAAATCATCGCCCAGTTTTATGATAATTAGTGTAAACATTTTAAAATCTCTCTTTGCCTGGTAGCATATCTGCAAAAAAGCAAGCAAGAGAAGCATTTGATTGAGGAAAATTTGGTTTTTTCAGAGAAATCTACTTTTCCAGTTCTTTAACAGAATTGAAATGTGTTTGGAAGGAGAGTTTGATTTGAAATTTCTTTGTAATGATAGTGGTCCTTGTTGCAAATGCTATTAAGAATGCAGAGGAAGGGGTTGTTGCTGGACAATTTATTTTTGGGTATTCTTTGGGGTGTTTTGATTGGGTAGGAGCTTAATGGAAACCTGTTGAAAGCCAAATCACTAAAATTTAAGTCCTATTTCTTCTTTTCCCTCCCTCAGTGAAAGGGAAATTGAAGCATTACTTAGAGCTTTATGTAGTTTCACTCAAATACCTTGTATGCTTAGAGTAGGGAGCCCCTATAACCACATTAGTCGCAACTCTAACATGCACACTAGGTTTTGTAGTTATGGTGTAGCACTTTTCTGTAGCCACATGCAAAGGAAGTGGACAAAAATGTACATGTATGGAACCTTCCACACATATCTTTGCATTTTTCGCATATGTTTAGCACACTAGTTAGACACAGACTTCCATGTATAGTGGAGCTATAATATTCAATACTAGCCTCTTCAAAGGTGAGATTTAAGAAGACAGGTAGGGACTCCAGCACAGCATAGTTTTGGTAAAGTTCCCTCTCACATAGAAGTACCTCCTCCACCCTGTCCAGTCTCCCTAATGCCACTAGGGAAGCAAATAATCAACACAATTGAATTTGTTAAGTGGTACACATGAAAGAAAGACATTAAGCTTCAGTGGTCTTAAATTCCTTTATGAATACTGTGACTCAACTCTACAACTACAGTGTGCAAAGAAAGTTATGTATGATAGCCCAGGAACAGTGGATTTTCTGATTAGGCTAGTGAATTCTTACTCTCACTTGCCCAATGGATAGGCAGATTTTTTCAAGATTCATTCAAATCACATCATTTTGGGCCAGTAAAAATCACTCAAGGGCCAGTACCATGCTAGTCATGGCTTGCCCTTCAGGGCAAGTAGTAAAGCCCACTCTCTTTACAATCTGAACTACATGAAAAAAAATGAAGCCTGGCAAACTACTGTAAAACCTGTGTTGAAGCATGCATCCTGTGTATCCAATCTACCTTTACAATTAATGGTACCTTTTCCGAGGTTTTGACGAACAGCTCCCACTGGGCTTAAGTCTTCTCGAAGGACACCAACTACATTTAAATGTTTTCCCATTAGAACATTGAATTTGACCATGATTGATGTATTGTACTGTAAATAATTGTCACCATAAAGCCAGTGCAGCAATCAGTGATAGTAAAGATGATATACCAATAAAAATCAAAATATTTATACTAATCCACAAATAAAGTCTGGTTAATATGGCACACATATATAATGATGGTACAATTTATCTCCAATCATAATCTTCGCAATTAATCTTAACCAATCAATGGCAAGATATCACAGTTTTTACCTGTTTGAAGGGCATCTGTTCTGACTGAAAGAATAAGTGGGAAGAATGTTAAAATTGTAAATTTTCTTTGAACATAAAGAATTAAAAACAAATAATGACAACAACCCAGACGAGTGGGTTGTTGTATCAACTGGTAATACCTTGGGGTTGATCATCTGCAAGCCATAACATTTCAGGTAAATCATCATCTGTTGAAATGTATGAACATCAGCACAAATGAAAATTGCAATGGACAGTTTAACAAGGAAACAACCTCAACCATTACAGGTTGTTTAGTTTGATGTGATGTTTCGGTAAGGGATGTTTAAACAAGTTCTTGGTATCAGACCATGAGCATAATAGTTTTCATAAATCATTCATGACCTGGAATATGTTAGACAATTAAATTTAAGAAGCTGCAGCCTCAAAATGTTTACACCCACTTACCATCATGCATGGATTGCTGCAGTTGGTCATAATCTCTCATGATAATAAACATAAATATTGTTAAGGTGTATGCTGGATATCACTAATTAAAGAACTGCAATTCAAATCAATTGCGCTTGTATTTCTTCGGTACTGTTATTTTTTTTGTCCTTCGTAGTGTGTGTATGGAAAAAATATTCCTTACCTCCAATTTCTGAAGTGGATGATGTGGTGTTGGGGTGAGCCAATGGAGGAGCAAAGCTGGGCCGAGATGGATGAGGAGCGGGGTTAGGTTGGGCTAGTGGAGGATTGGGGTTAGGTTGGGTAAGTGGAATAGTGGGGTTGGGTTGGGCTAGTGGAGGGGTGTGGTTAGTTTGGGCTGGTGGATGGGTGGGGTTAGGTTGGGCTGGTGGAGGAGTTGGGTTCGTTGGGGCTAGTGGAGGATTGGAGTTAGGTTGGGAAAGTGGAGTGGCAGGGTTAGGTTGGGCTAGTGGAGGAGTGGGGCTACTTTGGGCCAGTGGAAGGGTGGAGTCAGGTTGGGCTAGTTGGGCTAGTGGAGGGGTGGGGTTAGTTTGGGCTAGTGAAGGAATGGGGTTAGGTTGGGTCGATGAAGGTACTGGAGTTGATACTATGGATGTCGAGGTATGTGAGGCTGAAATCAAGAATGAGATTCTTGTCACGAGGGGTCAATCACATATTGCAACTGAGGGACATTTTTCTTGACATAATTGTGAATTTCTGACTGATTGCCTTCAACATGGTCGTTGATTGCTTCGATAGTTTACCTAAATAGGAACATGTTTTCTTTGAAAGTTTTAATTTTTTTAGACAATGAGAGAGTTTAGAACAGTGCACAAATGTAACTTGCTAAAAATTCACAGCAGCAAGAAAACATCTGTACTGGTTTGCCAAGGGTCTATTGGTAACCAGTGAAATATTTTGAGAGTTGGGATATAAAATGTAGATGGGTTTCAAACTCTATAAGTTGCCAATTTTGAGGATAGATGTCAACAGTAGGGAACTATAACATGTGATGAAAAAAAATTTTTGGAAATGGGGAAGAGACAGCTTCCATGGCATGAAGTGGAGGACATGAGACCAAAAAGGTTCAGCGGAATGAAGAGGACTGAGAAAGAAAGACATCATGCTAATAGTTTGTTGTAATAAAATTTAAGTCACTTACCTGGATTTGGAAGCCACAGGAAAATTTTCTTTTTCCTTGATCCTCCGAATAATTCCAGTAGCTTCACACCATCTTGGAGGCCAGTCGCAACCTTCGACATGGCATGCCCTCTACAGTATGATGCGAATAACTCTAACCTAGAGTAAGGAAATATTAGGTATTAGTATCACCAATCATAACAATTCATTATATTGTAATTTTGAATTGATTTCCCTCATTTTACTGGAAATTTTCTTAAAACATGGCACTTGCAGAAATTACATATAGGTGGCATTTGTTAGAGAAAGGTAAAGACACTAGAACATACTGTAATCATAGGGGCCAATATTCTTAAAAGACCAGTGTGAAATTTACATTTTATCTGGAAGGGTAACAAATGACAGGATAAATTTTTTTTTTCCTCCTGGAAAAGTTTGGTTTTCACTCTTCAAACCTCTTCATCAAAGTTTATGATAACAGTATTAAAAAGCAAGTTAAGAATGACTGGTTATTTTCAATGATTGTGCAAGCATTGAAATAGCTGAGTAAGCGCGTCTACTATTTAGCAGAGTACATCCGGCGTTCCAAGGTATCACAGAAGGAAAATTAGCGCATGAGCGGAAATAACATACAAACTAATGACTTGGGTTACATAATTTACTTTTAAAATTTTTATCATTAAGCGGAAAGGGAGCTTTTAAACGCCTGAACTGTTGACAAGATTAGTTTATTTGACGTTCGTTTTTCATTGAGAACGTGGTCAACACATTGAATTCGAAAAGAGTTTCTGCCAACTGTGCGGTTACGCTCCGAACTAGAGCTTTTGAGCGAAGTGTTAGGGAACCTTTTTTTGGGGGACGTTATCTCCAAATTTCATGAAAATACATCGAAAGTCAGCCAAAAATGAAATCTTTAGAGTTTAAATCTCAAGCCAAAAGTGATTATGCGAGAAAAAGCGACGTCTCATCAATCCCGCACGTGCCTTCTACTCACAAATTATTTTCTGCTTTGTGTCTACCGAAGTGAATGAGGCACCAAATTATAACTTTAGAGGTTGACAGATTTTTAGTTTTTCTGTTTTATAGACAACCAAACGAAATTTGCGAGAAGACAAAAAGATTTATTAGGTTCATTAGAAATTAGATGGACAAGTAGAGTCCAATTCCACTTGAACAATTTAAATCGACTGAATTCAATTTTTTGTCGTATGGGAAATGTAGGACAATTATCAGTAAGTATCATCAACTCGACAGAAACTTCATATAGCGAATTTGTCCGAAGTAACTTACACCTTGAAGCGAACTGGTTCAGAAGAAGCGAGTGACAAGAGAAACAAGACTTACCCACCGAGGTCTTTTCCAACTAAAGAAGGAAAAGCGCCGCAAAGAAGATCGCCTATCTGAGAAGCGGTGTGGTTTTTTGTAAAGGCAATGTCCATCACCCGCCTGGCATTTATAAGCCGACTCATTTCTGCGTTCACAGGAACAGCAGTCCTCTTCTTTTCCAATAACACCACGGTCCTCTGAAAAGCACGCTTGCTGTAGCTCATAATGTAGCTTTACAGTGAATGTTACTAAAGCAAGAAAACACAATGTAAGGACTGCAGCTGCACGCGCCTACTGAATCGTTAAAAGAACCCCACCGAACAAGAAAACTGAAGCCCTTTATCGATCGGTTGATCAATAACTAACTATTCATAAACAATTTTCTCACCTTCAAGTTTACACGAATCAACAACGAAACGGTGAAAAAAATCAAATCTTGACGCGGCGGATTTCAGTCATAGAAAAGGCGGATAGAGGACACCCCTAAAACAAAAACACTCGCTTAAATTACGGCAAATGGGGAACGAAATCCAGTGTAAATCTGTTACTAATATGTAAATTGAGACGACGCGCGATCACACCTATATTCGACAACTCAAAATAAATGATAACGAACAGACATAATAAATACTGACCAATCTGTATTTTAAGTCCATCTTGGTAGATGTAAAAAAGAAAGGAAACATTTAAGCGTCCTAGCAGTCGTTAATTCCCAAACGATCGCGCACGAAAGCAAACTCCACCACCCCCTCCGAGTGAACGCTAACCACGTCACAGCGATGACTCCCGAGGTGTGCAAGGGCGTTAATACGCATTAATGTGAAATATGTTTCACCAAACCAGAACAAGGCTGGAGCTGTTTCTATTAGCAGTAGTGTTTTATCAGAATTCTTTCAACAAGAATATAACATGGCTTTACGTCAGTATACGGCCTTAAAGCAAGGTCCTGTATTGAATGTTATCCATTAGCTACAGAACAGGAATCTTCTCGCCAATCCACTTCGCTGCGCACAGTGTAATAACGCAATGGATGTAAAAGAAAGAAACGATGACCACGTGGAAGGTTTTCACTGGCGAGCCAACAAGACTTCGCTTTAAATATACTATTTAGAACAGAACGGATTGAAGAAGTAACTTTATTAGCTGAAGTGACATCGGAATAGGCGGTCGTTTCAGGGTAAAATATTGCGGCAACAGTATGAGCAAACAATGAGCAAACACCTCGAAACAAGTAAAAATTCGCGGATTCAGTAATACGTGTTAACGCTTACTGGTGATAACTTTCTTATCGTGCGCGTGGAAGAGTGTTTCGATTTTTTCATTTGCAGTCAATCCTAGAAACTGCACAATTTTTTCCACTGATCTAGTTATTGAGTTTATAGTACGCGGGATTGAAATAAATTTACTGGCATTTTCATACAAAAAAGCCACATGGAGGGTGAGATGAGAGATCACGCTCTTACAATTAACTAGAAAAAAAAAATCATTTTTCGTGCCTGTGTCTGCTAAACTTTTCCAGAGCGGACGTTCTCCTTTTTCCGGTTTTTGTTGAGCACGCGGCACACCAAAGAGAAAGTGCAATTTTTTTTTAATCCAAAAGCTAAATAGGTCCTCCTGGTAAGTATGGCTCATTTCAAACAAATCAAATTCTGATGAATACCACACTAGCAATTTTACTTCGGTAAGCCTGCATTTCTAAAAGAACGTTTCTTTCTTTCTGTCTTTCTTTCTTTGCAAAAACTATTGCCAAATTTTATTTTTCTGTCGACTCAAAGTTGGAGCAAGTAATAATTTCGATGTGGTTAAATAAAACTAACCATGGTCCTTGGTTTCTATAGCCAAAACAATGGAACAAAAACATGTTCACAACTCCTTCGAAAAGCATATTGTTGATTTTTTTTTTAATGTTATCTTTAAATATGTGGTAGAAAGGGAACGTCAAGGAAGGAGAGCATTTGTTAGACACTAACTTACACCTGTTTCAACAATAAAATGAATGTCCCATCTCTTACCATATCTCTTTTAAATATTCTGGATTATTCTCGTATTAACGGGGGAGGGGTTGAGGGGAAGAGAGGTTAGACCCAAAAAAGTTGCGTCGTCATCTGGTCACGAAGTTTCGTAATTTTCGGTAGTTTAGCAGCCACGAAATAAGAAAGAATAGAAACCCATTTATGGGCGATACACAAGTGTAAGAAAGCGTTCTTACCTAGTTCCTGTATTACAATGAGCTCGATAACGGTGTCATAAGAAAACTGATACCGAATAGTTAACGTCCACTTTTCCGCCTCTGAATTCATTTTTGTAGCGATTTACGGTTATCCGTGAAACAAGAGCAGTTAGTATTTGCAACTTATTCAGACCTTTATTGAAAAACACAACATACTTAAAACTTTACAAAAAGTTTCTTTTCAAAGAAAAACCAATTTGGAGTTTCAGTGAAAAGTATCGTAAAAAAGTACAGCCAACCTCGTTGTTGGAATCCTAATTCTTCAAATATTTTGGGCGAATAATCAACTACTAAAAACCTGAAGTGAGCTATACGTGGCCGTAGATGCCTACTGTTATTTTAAATTCCAAATCCTGGTCATTCGGGTGCTGTCCGAAGTCGACGTCCATACTGACAACACCCCCTTCGTCTACAAGCGTTGGACGGGGTGTTTCAACCACTTTCTGCACCCCCTCCTCTTTAAGTAATGCAATTCTGAAAAAAAAAATTAAGTAAGGAACTGTTGAATCAGCTCTGATTAATTTTTGAAATATTCCTCAACTTATTAAGCTTGCCACAGCTAAAGTGCAACTGGCTCGTAATGCCATTTAGTTTGCTATCAATTATGAAAAAAAAAAAAAAGAAAAGCCGCTATCGATAGCCAATCGCAAGAGAGAAAAGTACCGCTAACAGACAACATCGAATCTAGATCGTGAAACGGAGTTTTTTTTGGAAATGGATGAGTTCTATTTTTTTACTTACATCAAATGTGGCCTAAGCCTTCACCAACATTAACCTGTCCCTACCTTAAACTGATCGTGAGTGGCATCGATGAGACCAGCTGCTCCAACATAAACTTCTGAGGAGTCGAATTTCTCGCCCAAATGAATCTCAACGTACTTCTTTCTACGTTGAAGAAGGGACTTGCGGCATCTTTGCCATCAGCCAGGTCGGACATTTTAACGGCCCAACGAAAACTCTTTCTTATTTTTAAAACTTTGTGTACTGTTTCATCAGCCTAAAAAAAGTCAGCAAGGTATAAGTCAGTATACAGTCAAATGTCTCCTCAAAACGCTCCGCGTACTCATCGCGCAGAAGCCGCGACACACCCAGGTACCTTTTAATTCCATCTGCGGTAAATTTGAACCGTCCTCCAAGAAAAGAGAGCGAAAAAATAGAGAAAATGGCTATAAATCGCCCACTTGCGATTAGAAAAAAAACAATAGCGCGCAAGCCACTGCAACTAAGCAGTGAAATTGACAACTGCACTGACTATACTGCCTTTCGCAAGCTTTACAATTGACAGAATTCGGAAACGTAACCATTGGCAACGTTTATCACACCAGGTAAATCGTAACACTCTTCGTTTGCTGCAGTAACAGAAACAACAAGATCTTCTTAAAAATTTAGATTTTTGCCATGTAGACCATTGAGGAAAAAAGAGCGGCAGCCATGATACAGAAGAATAAACTGAAACTATAACTGTTACACTATATCAAGGTAAACATCTGTAGCAGCTTGTTCCGATGAAATTTCTCGCAGAGAATTCATCTACTTTATACAATCGGACGAACGTCACCCACCTGATCAAATATTATTCCTCTTAGCCTCTCCACCTCTTGCTTCAGCAGCACCTGGTGACTTTCTTGGTACTGTTTATCGTGTTCCGCCTCCTCTTCAAGCGCGTAAAAATTGTGGCACCCCTTTACTGTACATTTTACCACACGTTGTGGACAATCGCCAAGGTGCAGGTGGATGTGCGATCTGTAAACATGAACAAATGAGTTAAATGCATCAATAAAGACTTTGAACAAACAGTCTGCTCAACTAAATATCAAGCCATTACAGTTACAAGATTGGGTAGTAATCCTTTTCTTAGTGTTCATACATTGTAAAGCAGACAAGCGATGCACCACAATAAAATCATCATCGCGCGGATTTTTTTTTGATAACACATCAAATTCCAGAAGAAGTAAACAAAGAAATGACCAGGAACTTGAGTTGTGTTGTCAAATAATGCAATCGTCACCCGAAAAAAAAAACTTACAGACTAAACAAAGAAGACCTCGACTACAAAGAAATCTATCATATAGTCAGAATTAAAATATGTTTGAGAAGCGAACCTAAAAGCTTTGTTCCTTTCTAACAACAAAGGGAAGCGTATTTCGTTTCTATAACAAAAATAAAGCACATGGACGTTGCGTAAGCTGCTCCAAACCGTAATAAATAAATTTCGATTATCGTGTGCTACGATTTAGTAAAAAGTCAAGCGAGTAACATGCAAATAAAGTTCTGCTGTATCTATTTGCGAACTTCGTAACAAATAACTTACTACCTTGCGTATGGTAAGTGTGGTTTTTTTTTTAACAATATTCTATTGTTTAAGCTTGTGACTGTTTTTTTTTTAACAATAGTAGTCTGATAGTATCATTTCCCTTTCGGTGTAGGACTCAGTTCACTTTAGAACTACTTAACGATTTTTCTCGCTAGTTTAAAACTACGGTTATCAGGGATCGATAGTTCTCTCTGGTTTAACGCTTTAATAATTCGCAATCTTAGGTTGAGTGAAGTAAGCGACGTTTCTGAACAGCTGAGTGCCAATCTACTAGCGGGTTGGGAACGAAACGATTCCCACTGGGTACGAATCAACAGAGTACGAAAGGCCTGTGTGCTGCATTTTGTTGCTATAGAAACGAACAACGCTTCCTTTTGTTGTAAGAAAGGAACAACGCTTTCCGAATCGTTACTCAAACATATCTCAGTTCTGAACAAACGATCGATTTCTGTGCAGTCGAAGTCTTCATGGCAATGTCATAAACAAAGATAAAGTTTCTCAAGCCTTTAACGAAAAGTCTGTGGTACGAAACGAGTGAAAAAAAAAAAACCGCTTCATTTTGTTGTTAGAAACGAACAATGCTTTTAGAATCTTCATGGTGTTGTCGGAAACAAATGGCGCTTTAATAAAAAAGATTTCTCGTTTAATTGTCTAATTACAGTCTGAAAATCTGATCTTTTAAATTATTTGATTCTACGGCCGCCGACTTTTTTCGGGCAACACGACACAGGTTCCGGGCGTCATGACTTCGGGCGACTCGACCGTAAACCATTCAGATCTATCGCTTAACCGTTTCAACTGTTTCTATCAATTACTTTCTATCGCTTTATGCATCGACTTAAATTTGCTGTTAGTTTCGGATCTCGAATTACGTTTGTAAGTGTGTCTTACTGTCTAGTTTGGGTAACCTTAACTAGAAATGCATCGAGTGCCTCGGCTGTCAAACAAACTTACCTTGGTAACTGTTCTCCACACTGAAGGGGGCAGGGCCGTGGAATTTCTCGGCAGTTGTCCTCGTGGCTAGCAAGTGTCGATCTCTCCACTCCTATGTGGCAATGAAAGCAAGGGACTTTTTCAAAGGGGCAGGATGCTATGTGCAGGTTCAGCGCATACCTCTCTGGTTTAACCAAGCAGCCACGAGGTCCATTGGGGCAGTCAATAACCATGAAGGGGCAAGTGTCCATGTGCGTTTCCTTCTCGCTATGCATTCCAACCCAGGAGCAGCCGACATTAGTGCAACGCACCTGGATTCTTCCAATCAAAGTGCTAACTGTTACGTTAACGTTTAACTTGTCCCCTTCGATGCTTGCTCGACAGAGCGGGCAGGTGCAAGGTCTCGAGCCAATGCTCTGTTTGGAGATCATCTCCAGAAGGCAGGTCTTACAAGCACTGTGCCCGCAAGGCATGGATACGGGCTGATTCATCAACTCCTTACTGGAATGAAACAGAACCGACAAAAAAATTGTAGTTTGTGCAAAAAAAAAAGTGCCAAAAATTTGAACTGCAATGCGTAACAAGTCAAAGCAAACGGTGCCATAGTCCAAAGATGAAATCGTTTGGAGTAGCCGAGAAATTTTGCAGGTAGCGTTTTTTCGTTGTTGAGAATTTTTGATAGTAGCTTTTTATTGTTGTTGTTGTTGTTCCAATTTGAATAACATCTTTCTTTAACAATATACTTGCCAGTCTACTTCAAGTTCTGGTGGGTTAGGTTCAAATAAAACTACAACGATTTGTGCCTTCATAGAGCGTTTCTCGTTAATTCCTTCCTCGCAATGTTCAATTTAACTCGAAATTGAAATGCCAAAACTCGAACACCGAATGACTCAGAACTCCAACTTCAAAAAGGAAAAAAGTAGCCTTACCATATCGGACATAGTAAGCTTTGGTCCAGGACATCTCCAGGCTCGGTTGCGACGTTAAAGGAACTTAGGCCAGACATTGTAGGTATAAATCGGAAAATCGACGTAAGGACTGCACACAGTAAATTTTCGTCACCGGAGCAAAATGAAAATGACACGTCAAGTAAGTTATGGATTCTTAATAAACCTTTACTTGGGATTCATCACCATGGTGATATAATGTCGCATTTCCGTTATGCCAATTAGCGCAAATGACCATGTCACGCCCCCGAGAATGAGATAATGCGAACAGTTTAGTAATAGCAGGTAGGAGATGAATAATTTTACTATTTTATTTAAGAAAATAACAAAAACATAGTTGTCTGACAAGCCTCTGAGGAAGCTACAAAAGGTGGTCATGAACAGAGAAGATGAGCTCGAGGTTTGGTTCAGCCAAATGAGGACTTTAACAACTCGAACAAAGATAGTTTCAAGTCAATGAACAATAAACAATTAACTTCAGTGACACATCCCTAAGAGAGTTTTATAGAGACAATTATACAATTGAAAATCAATAACATCATGTTTTAAGTAACTTTAAAAAAATTGACAATTTGAATCTTACATGTAAAACTGGTGGTTAGAGTTTAACATTAAAAATTTGGTTGTTGCAAGCTTTAATTCAATGTACAATGTAAAAATTTTAGACTTCTTCATCTGTGTTTAAAACCTAGATTGAGTAACAAAGTTTAAAAGAATCGTCCAACTGGTTGCATGAGGAAACCATTCAATAATTAATTGTTCTCTGTCCAAATGCTGTTTTAAAAAGTAGGATGTTTAGAAGGCGAGAGCTACGAGTTGTCCTGCGAGATATATCTCCTCTGTTTTCAAATAGTCTGGTGCATATGCAGTCATGAAATTTCAATCGGAACAACAAATTTTTCAACATCTCTTGGGCGGCGCTTAAAGTCTTATGAAATGCCAAAAAATAGTTATTAAAGCGGTCGACAAAGCCGGCGCTGTGGTCGTTTGGCGGGCCGACCTCAACAAAAGAGAAGCGTCAACTCTTTGAAACCTATTTTTATGCAAAACTTTAAAAAAATCTCACCTACAGAGAACAAAAACTGTCCAAAGCACTGTGACAACCTTCTAGCAAAACAAGAACTGCCACAAATTTAATCATCACAAATCTTCAAAAAGGGCGCATTTTTTTTCTTTTAACCAAAAAATCACAAACCCAACAACCCTGGTCGACCCATCGTTTAAGCCTGCAGTTGCCCCACCAAACAGATCTCTACCTATTTATACTCTGGGAAAAGAGAAATCACATGGAGACATATCAGTCTGGCCTAAGCTATGTAACCTTTTTTTTTAACTGAATGTAAAGCTTTGTCTCTGAGCAGATCTTTAGGCTTCCTGACCATGAAAAACAAACTAAGGATATAGGGATGACCAAGCTTGCATAACTTACACTCTTGTGGGAGTTTTGGGTGAAAGAACCGCGCGAATGAGCGGCGAAGTAACGGAGAGAATGTGAAGGAATAAACTAACGCTCGGCCGCATAAATCTTAATTGAACGAAAAACCATTCATTCACGCAAGCTATAGACATACAGAAGTCCTTTTCAATTCAAGAAGTCACCATTTCCACCCCCCTTCCCTCTACCCGCCTCCACCACCCCCTCTCCCCCCCTTATTCTTTTTCCCCTCCCATACTAGGCACACGGCTAGAAATCATGTCCTCGCTAGCTTTGAAACAGGAAAAACCAAATATATTTTTGAATTTTTCTCTTCACCATAGTTTTTAATATTATCTCTTCCCCTTGATAGTCTTATATCGAGCATGATCTGCACTTCCCCCTCCCCCCTCATCATGTTTTAAGTTACTTTAAAAAAATTGATAATTTTAATCTTACATGTAAATCTGGTGGTTAGAGTTTAACATTAAAAATTTGGTTGTTGCAAGCTTTAATTCAATGTATAATGTAAAAATTTTAGATCTAGATGTCTAAAAAGCTGGTGGTTGCAAGCTTAAGGACTAGGACCGCAAGATTCGTTCCAGGTGCTGACTTCTTAATCTGCGTTTAAAATCTAGATTGAGTAACAAAGTTTAAAAGAATCGTCCAACTGGTTGCATGAGGAAACCATTCAATAATTAATTGTTCTCTGTCCAAATGCTGTTTTAAAAAGTAGGATGTTTAGAAGGCGAGAGCTACGAGTTGTCCTGCGAGATATATCTCCTCTGTTTTCAAATAGTCTGATGCATATACAGTCATGCAATTTCAATCGGAACAACAAATTTTTCAACATCTCTTGGGCGGCGCTTAAAGTCTTATAAAATGCCAAAAAATAGTTATTAAAGCGGTCGACAAAGCCGGCGCTGTGGTCGTTTGGCGGGCCGACCTCAACAAAAGAGAAGCGTCAACTCTTTGAAACCTATTTTTATGCAAAACTTTAAAAAAATCTCACCTACAGAGAACAAAAACTGTCCAAAGCATTGCGAACGGCCTTCTAGCGAAACAAAAACTGCCACAAATTTAATCATCACAAATCTTCAAACAGTGCACATTTCTTTCTTTCTTTTAACCAAAAAATCACAAACCCAACAACCCTGGTCGACCCATCGTTTAATCCTGCAGTTGCTCCACCACACAGATCTCTACCTATTTATACTCTGGGAAAAGAGAAATCACATGGAGACATATCAGTCTGGCCAAAGCTATGTAACCTTTTTTTTAACTGAATGTAAAGCTTTGTCTCTGAGCAGATCTATAGGCTTCCTGACCATGAAAAACAAACTAAGGATATGGGGATGACGACGCTTGCATAACTTACACTCTGGTGGAAGTTTTGGGTGACAGAACCGCGCGAATGAGCGGCGAAGTAACGGAGAGAATGTGAAGGAATAAACTAACGCTCGGCCGCATAAATCTTCCTTGAACGAAAAAAAACATTCAGTCACGCAAGCTATAGACATACAGAAATCCTTTTCAATTCAAGAAGTCATCATTTCAAACCCCCCCTTCCCTCTACCCGCCTCCACCACCCCCCCCTTATTCCTTTTCCCCTCCCCCTTATTCCTTTCCCCACCCCCCACCCCCATATTAGGCACACGGCTGGAAATCATGTCCTCGCTAGCTTTGAAACAGGAAAAACCAAATATTTTTAAAAATTTTTCTCTTCACCATAGTTTTTAATATTATCTCTTCCCCATGATAGTCTTATATCGAGCATGATCCGCACTTCCCCCCCCCCCTCCCCCTGCCAGAAAAATATATATCGAGCTCAGTTGCCCGGGAACAAATATTATTCAGCTCGGTCGGACGCGAGCTCGATTTGATTCGAGTGCGATTACCAAATCGAGCTCAATTTGATTCGAGCTCGATTACAAAGATTGTGACTCGAGCTCGGGTAGGCTTTCGAGCTCGAGTCACTTATATCGAGCTCGGTTGCTCAGGATCCTTCTAGTCGAGTTGTGACTCGAGCTCGGATAGGCTTTCGAGCTCGAGTCACCTATTTCGAGCTCGGTTGCCCAGAAACAAATATTGATCCAGACTGGGAAAGAGTCAAACACTGATTGAGGAGGACGATGGCAGGTAGTGTTGTTGCAAGAACCTTGGTCATTAGGTGAGTATTTCGTAAGTTTTCGTTAAGTTTCAGAGATAGCATTCAAAGGGAAGGTGTAAAAGGAAGTGGGAGCAAATGTATTGGAAACAGAAATTTTCCCAAAGCACGAAAACCCCAGGTCAGGTGTAGTCATTTCGGGTATAGAAGGGTAAACTTAAACTTAAACTTCGCTGGAATGGGACTTAATACAGACAAGAACAAACTTTTGGTAATCCTTAGTTTATTGTAAAATGTAAAATTTTTATGGTTAACTACGCAGGGGAATACTTGTGTCACTTTTAGATGAACGTTCAGTGATATATGTATACTATTTTAAAAACAAATAAAACAACTTCTGGTTTAGAGCAAGATTTTATAAACCATTCAACCACTGTGCAACGCAATTCCTTTCCTTCTTACCGAACTAACCAAAAGTAGCAACCTTTTAAAGCAAACTTGTATCTCGAAAACCTCGAGCTGGAGGTAATACTTCTTAGCAAAGTAATATGGGTACTAAACTGTGTTTTTCAAACTCTCATTCCTAATGACAAAACACTCAGCTGAATATTTAGGCTTGCAGCTTGGGAAAAGTACTTAATTGCTTGTAAACATGAGGATTTTTGTCTGTCACTGGATGTTCCTTTGGCCTTAGCGAGTTGCAAAATGTTGAGTTGTCTCACTATTAAAATGTAGCCTTGGTGACATCTAGCCCATCTACACTGACAACTAACAAGGAATTCTGAGGCATCCAGAATTAGATCTTTACGGCTTAAGAGGCCATCTCTCTTATTTCCACCCTGCCAATTTCACCTTAAACTCTGTCAACAGAAAGACTATACTTAGGAAAGAACTAAGTTAGATTTGGTTTGATTTGAAATAATTTTCTGGCTGCTTTAGGGGCCATAATTATTTCACCAGTTGGTAGGGACTATCACAACTTCTCGGAAATTGAATAATATGCATATTTTGTAACATTGTAAAATATTTGATTTGCATAGTTAAGCCACGACATTTATATCAGATCCCTTAACAACCTTTCTAGTTTGCTAAGAAAGTTAGAATTTCCCTCTCCATATATTTGAAAAGGCAAACTTTAACATATTCTGACCCCTATATATCAGGGAAAATTATTTTTGACATGAAATTGACCGGGTGGAAATAAGAGAGACAACCTCTTAAGTATTTCAATTTTTTTTCTTTGTAAGAGATAGTGATGATCCTTTAGTCAAGGTCTGAGCAGAAAATCCTTACAGCCTTATTGATAACTTTTTAACTCCCAGAAGTGATTGACATGTAACTTCTCCCTATTAATAACACTTATACATCATTTAGCAAACAGGTGATGAGAATACTCAAACTTATCAGGTAGAAGTTGTCATCTTGATCAAAACACCAAATTCTTGTAACTAATACACAAGGAAATATGCAGCAGCTAGAAAGGAGAATTAACAATCAGATCTTGGGAGTCAAAGGGTTAAGATTCTGGACTCAGTCAACATACTTACTGCCTAAATATAACAGAGGCATTGTGTAATGGATCTTAACTGAACTGAATGAACACAACTTTATAGGGAATAACTTTCTTAAAAAACTTAAGGGCTATGATTAATCGTTTGACCCCTATGAGTGACTAGCATCAAACTTCTCCTTACAACATCACCCCTGAATTACACATTCAGTTAACAAAAACAAAGGAAATGTTCACCAGCTTAAGACACTCTTGATTGTTAAACTAATTTTTGTTGTTAACACTTGGGAAATGTATAAAGACTGGTATTGAGAATATCCCCTCCTGATGTTAGGGTGTAAAGGGTTAACAGTGCACTTTCTGAATGAATGTAGACATTGTTGTACTGTAGGCTGTGTTGTGTTCATTCAACATTAACCCTCTACACTCTAACATCAGTATGCACACTCTCCATACTGTACTTACACATTTACACAGGTGCTGACAAGGAGAGTTTGTTTAATAATTAAGAACTTCTCCAGTTGGTGATCATTTCCTAGACTCTCATGACCTTATGTGTGATTGAAGGATGATATTGTCAGGAGAAATTAGATTCTAGTCACTCTTAGGGATTAAAGGGTCAAGTAGGAAATAGTAAGTTAATGGTACAGTGGAACCTTGATTTAACTAACCTCTATACAACGAAGTTCTTGATATGACAAACAATACTTCTGTTTCAGCCCAGCTAAAGTTACAGTAATATAAATGCCACAGAACCTCGATATAACAAACCCTAAATATAGCCAATCAATGTCTCCAGCCCCTTGGCACTCTATTAAATCAAGTTTCCACTGTACATGTTATCTATTTCTATATACTACTTGAAATGAAAAGGTGGAGAATAAAGTTGTGTACCTTTACACATAGCCAGTATATCAAACAAAAAAAACCCCTTAAATTATAATAGAATATCATTTAATGGCTTACACTTGTGAACTTATGGTTAAGTGAGGTACATATAAAATGAATTTAGTAGTAATTTTGGATCTGCCTTTGTCTCGGTATGATCAAGTTTACTGGTAGTACTGATCACGAGTGATGGTACACAACTTATTTCTAGTGTTTGGCATCTTCCCTTTTTCTCTTTCCCTTTCGATTCCTGTGAGATCTTTGGTCCTTTCTCTTTTTTTTCTCCATCCTGGCTCCTTCATCTTTCTTTTCATGGTCATCATCTTTTGTTTCCATGTGAAAAAAGGTGAAAAAATGAGAGATTAGTTGAATGTTGTAATGTGCTCACTGGAATAAAGGCAAAAATGAGGGTTGGTCATGTGTAGATACTAACAACTGATGATAAAAATAACAAACTAAGGGGCTTGTTGGAAATATTTTGGGATGTACCCTCAAATAAAATTAACAAACAATTTAAATGTTTTTGGTAATTCACTGGAAGAAACAGGTACCTCACTGTGCTTCATCATGGCACAAACATTGCACAAGGAAGTTTGATAAAGAAGAAGAGTTATTATGAGTAAGAGTTATTAAGACTAATTATGAAGTTGGTGGTGTTAACATTGGTCATCATAATCTATTTACTTTTGTGTTTACCTTTCATTGTCTCTGAGAGTTCCTCTTCATCTGAGGGGTAGTTTCCTTTGAATGACACCTGCAATGAAACATAGGCAGAGGGTAGTATGCCACTCATGGGATGAGTGGCATATCACCCTCGTGTAGGTGCCGCTGGGAAGTATTATCCAGAGAGTTTAAATAATGTAATGGCCCATTTATGAACACTTTCATACAATTTGGACTCCTTAGGGTTGAGGAGGTGGGAGGGGTTGGGTCCGAGACGAGTCTACAGAAAAATAATGGCTTTGAGGGGGAACCATCCCCCTAAATCAAATGTTGGAAGGAGGGAGGTCACACTAAATATCTCAGTAATTGTAGAGTTTTGTATCCTATTTATGTGAAACTACATGTTCAAAAATCAACAAAAAGTATATACATGACAGTTTCCATCCCAACAATTTTCAAAGTATCTGAGTAACTGTAGAGTTTACATGATTTTACACTATTTAGATAACACTACATGTTCAAAAATAAACAAAAAGTATATGCATGACTGTTTCCATCCCAACAATTTTCAAAGTATCTGAGTAACTGTAGAGTTTACATGATTTTACACTATTTAGATAACACTACATGTTCAAAAATAAACAAAAAGTATATGCATGACTGTTTCCATCCCAACAATTTTCAAAGTATCTCAGTAATTGTAGAGTTTACATGATTTCATACTATTTTGATATATCTACATGTTCAGAAACAAACAAAAAGTATAGAAACATGCATCTGCTCATATAATTATACATCCTCTGCATTTGCATGACTTTTCATCCCAACAATTTTTAAAGTATCTTAGCAATTGTGGATTTTACATGGATTTTGTACTGTTTTCCCAACAATTTTTAAAGTATCTTAGCAATTGTGGATTTTACATGGATTTTGTACTGTTTAGATAACACTACATGTACTATATGCTTTTGTCAGCTTAATAATATGTGTTCTGCACTTATATGGCTGTTTCCATCACAACAATTTTCAAAGCTAGGTACTCTTATTAAAAGACATTTTATCGGGTTAGATGTGCGCAATATCCCTCATCTTTAGCATTGTCAAGCTCTTCCTCACTGTTGTGCATCTGTGAGAGTTGCTTTTGTACTTCTCATCTATGCCATACTCTTCAGGATACATGAAGGAGTACTCTTAATCTCTGACTTCTTGAGGTTTGAGGTAGTTCGACCCTCTTGGCATTACTGAAATGGTATCTTCATAAGAGCTGTGCGAGGTATGTCACATCTTGACTTTATTGCTAAGTTCTTGCCTGATATTTGTGGTAGTTCTGCTTTCTTGGCATAACTGAAATGATATCTTCACAAGAGCTGTGCGAGGTATGTCACATCTTGACCAAACAGCAAGCAAAAAACTCTCAACATCTACTCTCTTTCAGGGACAGCAAGGCAAGGAGGGTGCAGTAAACATATTGGAAGATTATTACCCAGGTTTCCGCCTCAGTTACTTTGTTCTAGTAACATGTCGATTTCGAACCTTTTCTTTTTCCTTTCGATTTTCGATAGTTTTCTTTATTACTTCTTCTCTTTCTGATGTGGTGTCTTCGCAGATTTCTTGAATATGCTTCAATAACTTTGGCTTCTCTCTCCAAGTGTCTGTATCCTGTGTTGCATTTAACATCCTGAACTCGACACACTTCATCTGCTCTGCAAGAAGTGAGGAAATTGTTATCCTTGCCTCAAAATTGAAAAGCAAGGGATCACGAAGGCAACATGTGTGGTTGATAACCTCCAGCATATCAAGGTGATGCAGTTCAACAAGAAGAAAAGAGCAGAGCAGCCAAAGGAGAACAAAAAAGAAACCACCACAAAAACACAGGAAAAAGTCTCCCTGATTATGCTGGGAAAGATTGGTTTGAAGAATGTACAAAGGTAAACAATTTTGAAAGAGGGGGTAAAGTGCCTCAAGAAACATTGACTTGACTAACATATCTACAACAATAAGAACTACACAGTGGAGGTTTTTGCAAGGTATTGGCTTTTCCAAATGAATCCTGAAGGCCCTGGTTTGCAAACACAACTGAAGGAAAGAGATTTAACATGTAAACAATCCTTGCAAGACAGTGAAAACCCCAACATAGCTGAAGATAAGTAGAGCAAAGTGAAAGCCATACAAATAGTAACAATGAGAATGACAATGATTCCATCAACTCTGGAGAGGAAGATAACTCCACAAATGATGTCCTTCTTGCTTTTATCAATAACTAGAGAACAAGTTGAAAGGCCAGCTGCAACACACCCAGGAAGATTAAAAGGACCCATAAGAAATTGAGTCATAAATCATTTGATTCTTAATTTTAATCCTGGAACAGTGAAGAAATCTCACAGCTAACAAACCCAAATTACTTTTCAAATTAATGTCTGAAGAATGATCGAGTTATTACCATCATTATAATGAACAAAAAATAAAAATAATAAAGCACACTGCAGAATACATGAGTGGACTAAGGGGACAAGGAAGGCTGGGGGGTGGGGCAATTCATCAGGAAAAAAGCTTTACATTGTTGGGAATAACCATAGCAAAAAATGACATTTGTCATGAAGTATCCGATTAAGTATTAATATTAACCACAAATTAAAAACATCAGGTTAGAGTTAAGGTTAGGGGATACTTCATAACAGTTTTTTGGGATGAGGAGAAGGGTAAGGGGACAACGTATAGAGCTTACTGTCTAGCTGGATTTTGAAAAAAAAAATTAAGAATACATAAGAAGAGCCTGGTCAAAGTATACCAGGATATCTAAGGATACCAGGTCGCACTGGACACTTCTCACGAAGAGCTGGTCAACAGTGGCCCCGGAGGGATTACAAAGGGGAATGATCTAAGGATACCAGGTCCAGCTGGACACTTCTCACGAAGAGCTGGTCAACAGTGGCCCCGGAGGGATTACAAAGGGGAATGATCTAAGGATACCAGGTTGCACTGGACACTTCTCACGAAGAGCTGGTCAACAGTGGCCCGGAGGGATTACAAAGGGGAATGATCTAAAGATACCAGGTTGCACTGGACACTTCTCACGAAGAGCTGGTCAACAGTGGCCCGGAGGGATTACGAAGGGGAATGATCTAAGGATACCAGGTCCAACTGGACACTTCTCACAAAGAGCTGGTCAACAGTGGCCCCGGAGGGATTACAAAGGGGAATGATCTAAGGATACCAGGTCCAACTGGACACTTCTCACGAAGAGCTGGTCAACAGTGGCCCCGGAGGGATTACAAAGGGGAATGATCTAAGGATACCAGGTCCAACTGGACACTTCTCACGAAGAGCTGGTCAACAGTGGCCCCAGAGGGATTACAAAGGGGAATGATCTAAGGATACCAGGTCCAACTGGACACTTCTCACGAAGAGCTGGTCAACAGTGGCCCGGAGGGATTACGAAGGGGAATGATCTAAGGATACCAGGTCCAACTGGACACTTCTCACGAAGAGCTGGTCAACAGTGGCCCGGAGGGATTACAAAGGGGAATGATCTAAGGATACCAGGTCCAACTGGACACTTCTCACGAAGAGCTGGTCAACAGTGGCCCCGGAGGGATTACAAAGGGGAATGATCTAAGGATATCAGGTTGCACTGGACACTTCTCACGAAGAGCTGGTCAACAGTGGCCCCGGAGGGATTACAAGGGGGAATGACCTAAGGATACCAGGTCCAACTGGACACTTCTCACGAAGAGCTGGTCAACAGTGGCCCCGGAGGGATTACAAAGGGGAATGATCTAAGGATACCAGGTCGCACTGGACACTTCTCACGAAGAGCTGGTCAACAGTGGCCCCGGAGGGATTACAAAGGGGAGTGATCTAAGGATACCAGGTCCAACTGGACACTTCTCACGAAGAGCTGGTCAACAGTGGCCCGGAGGGATTACGAAGGGGAATGATGTAAGGATACCAGGTCCAACTGGACACTTCTCACGAAGAGCTGGTCAACAGTGGCCCCGGAGGGATTACGAAGGGGAATGATCTAAGGATACCAGGTCGCACTGGACACTTCTCACGAAGAGCTGGTCAACAGTGGCCCCGGAGGGATTACAAGGGGGGATGATCTAAGGATACCAGGTCCAACTGGACACTTCTCACGAAGAGCTGGTCAACAGTGGCCCGGAGGGATTACAAAGGGGAATGATCTAAGGATACCAGGTCGCACTGGACACTTCTCACGAAGAGCTGGTCAACAGTGGCCCCGGAGGGATTACAAAGGGGAGTGATCTAAGGATACCAGGTCCAACTGGACACTTCTCACGAAGAGCTGGTCAACAGTGGCCCGGAGGGATTACGAAGGGGAATGATCTAAGGATACCAGGTCCAACTGGACACTTCTCACGAAGAGCTGGTCAACAGTGGCCCCGGAGGGATTACAAAGGGGAATGATCTAAGGATACCAGGTCCAACTGGACACTTCTCACGAAGAGCTGGTCAACAGTGGCCCGGAGGGATTACGAAGGGGAATGATCTAAGGATACCAGGTCACACTGGACAGGGCTTAGGAAGAGCTGGTCAACAGTGGCCCTGGAGGTATTAGGAAAGGGGAATATTGTAAGGATACCAGATCAATGTTAAAATAAGTACAGTTACAAATAAAAACAGAGGTCATCATTTAACCCTTTTACTCCCAGGAGTGATTAACCTCTAACTTCTCCCTATAATATTCCTTCATGATCTAGCTAACAAGTAATGAGAATACCTAAACTTATCAGGTAGATGTTGTTACGTTGATTTAAAAACACCAAATTCTCACAAGTGGTTTACAAGGAAATGTGTAGCAATGAGAGGGGAGAATTCGTAATCAGATATCTGGAGTTAAAGGGTTCAGATCTGAAATCGAGAATTAAACCTCTATTTTTTAATTTATGACTTTTGCACCTACCAGTGACTGCTCCAAGTTAGTCATCTCTTCAGTGTTCTGAAAATTTGTCAAAAAAAAAACAAATTAGACCATAGCAATGAAAGTGTCTGTCACGAAGACACATAAAATAACTTATTATGCTACCCCAGCTCACGCTGTTTTTAAGTGTTTAATAATTTTAGAGAATTTACATAAGTAAGAGTTAAATCATCTTTAGAACTAAATGTGTTTTGAATGGGAATGCGTTATATTAAGACATTGAAAAAATTAAAGTGGGTTCTGATTGAAACATACCCTCTCTAAAAGGTCCAGGACTTCGTCCCCTTGTAGATGATCAGAGTGCCTCACCACTTCCCTTCCTCGCTGTAGTGTGAAGTGGAGCGGTACTTCAACAAGCGAACCAATCCAGTCATAGACTTCCTGTTTATTGTTTTCATATAACCAAAAAAAGAAAACATGCATCACTTACTATCACCACCATCATCATGTAGCAAATATTATATTATATTCTTACCTGGAAAAAGGCATTTTTCTCAAAAGCCCTGGAGAACTTTTTTCCATTGTTGATATGGACGCCAATGGTTGTTCCACCACCATTAGTTGGTGGTGCTGTCACCCTCCCCCTGCGTTGAGCCCTTGTTTGCTGTAAAGACAAATATTATTATGATGGATATTATTACGACAGATAAGGCACATCACAGTGCGCACAATTATAAAATAAACATATGTGGGTATAGTTATTTAAATAGAAAATCACTGTATACAATTGACATAGATTATGAATTAGTTGAGATAAATAACAAGGGTATATTTCATTCTTAATTTTTTCAAACCTTACATGAACCTAAACTTAAGAGTTGAGAGAAAGCTGGACACAGTGCACCCAATTATAAAACAAGCAGGCTTGCTTAGGTATATTTAAATGGAAAGTCACTGTATACTCTTGACATAACATTAGATTATTAATTTTTTGAGATAACTAATAGAAGACATGTCATTCTTAATTTTTCCAAACCTTATATGTATCTAAAACTTAAGAGTAGAGAGAAAGCAGATGGTAACTTACAGAAGTTTCATCCTGATTGTTTACGGTATTGTTGGAGCTGGTTCCCAGGGAGCTGCTAGCAATGTTAGTGCTATTGCTGGGGCTGGACTGTAATGCCTGTTATGAAAATTAAAGTGTTCTAATGGGTATATTAGGGAGTAAAATTAAAATAATGTGATTTTGTAAGTGTATCCTTTCAAATTGAATTCTAAATTAGGGGATATTGTGTACCTGGTACTGTAGCTCTTGACTTTGTCTTTGTTTCCGCCAGTCATCCAACTTTTTCCTGTTGAAAGAAGTACCTGTGTCAGTACCTTTCATTCCCATTTTTTAAGTTTTAATAATCATTTTAATTGTGAATACATAAATAGCTGAAAAGTTTCAATCCATACCGTTCATCCCTCATTGCGGAATATAGAGCCTGTGCTCTGCCAATGGACTCTTGAAGACCCGCACAATCCAAGTTTGATTCTTGTAAGGTACAAGGTACAAAACATGTTGGTGTTAAAAAGACTAATAGATTGAAGCTATTCTTGTTGTAGGTATGATTATTGAAGACTTCGCAGAGATTCTTTCAGAGGAAATTTTGTATTTGTTGCACATGGAAGTTAGAAAAAAAGAAAATGTCTTTGAGACATCCACATTCCTTTTTTGTTTGTTGTTTGTTTGTTTTTTTTGTGCATCATAAACAATCAATGGATAATCAGACTACTAGTGAAGGAAACAGAGGAGCTAGCAAATTATTCTACCCCAGTCATGACCTTAATGACAAATGATACACTTTAAAAAATGAAAGGTGTCATTCATATAATCACAATATAGATTTCAAATTTCAAATTTTTCATGTTTACCCTCAAAGATTTCCACGCACTGTGGCATGTTTCTGCTATGACATGGGGCCAGAACAAATACAACAATGCCAGGGCTTTGTGAAACGCCATATTTTACTCTCACTGCAATTAAAGGTACAATTACTCTTGTGCTAATAATAACATCTGCAAAATCATCTTGATATAACGACAATAACAACAGTGATAACTATGATAATTATAATTATTACAATAATACTCCAAAAAAATAAACTAATTAAAATTAACACTTGGGTGCATTTGCTTTTGCATTCTGAGCTAAAGACTAGGTTTAGCTACCTTTCTGGGCTTCATGGCTGCTGTCTTTGGCAATCCAGAAGTAAATATGTGGGCTGTTTGCCACAGTGTTGAGCATGCTTGAAAAAGTAAATACAGAGAAGGTTAATAAACATCAAATACACCTGAGTTAAACAAATGTGGAGGCGGAGTAGGCAGAGAAAAATCAATGAGGAAACAAAAGCAAACACATTAGTGTACTAACCTAACCAATCTTCTCTTGCTAGCAAGAGGACAGCTGAAGGGCAAAAGCACAGCCACCATTATACGACCATCCTCTGTTCCTTGCCATGTGAACTAAGATAACAAGAGAAACAGTTCAGTAAGATATGTGCATGAACATGAGTGTACTATTTGAATTGTTTACAGCTATTTTCCCACAGCAGGTAATCAAAGGGAGAAACGGGTTTTGTTTGACAGATTAGTTTGTAGCTCTTGGTTTTTTTTTTTTTTAACATGCAAACTTTCTTTTTTTCTTGCCAATCAAAGGGTAGGGTATGAGCGTGATTGTGATCACATCTCATTCTATGTGGGTTTTTCCTACATACTGATAAACAAGCTAATTACCTCTTCAAAAGAGTGGATCAGAAATGAAATGGCTGTGCTTTGCCCTCTGTCCTCTAAAATATTGATACATTGCAGCACCTCAGTGGTCCTGCTATGAACACCTTCACCTATAAGAAATGGGTAACCATGAGGAAAGTGATTTAGTGATGTATGAATGTATTCAGTAGCATTATACACTACCTGTGCTTTCATTGCTCAGTTTGTCATGCACTATCTGAGGTAAACTCATCACAATCATACCTGTTATCACTCCTGATGTTGAAAAATCATCAGTGACATAGCCATCTAGAAAGACAAAATAATAATTAAAACAGGTATACTAGTTCATTGATAAAGAATAATGTAAATGACAATTTCTAGTCTTATTAAGCTAAATGACTGGGGCATTGTGGTTGCTAGGATATGACCTCCCAAAGTACTGACACAGATGCATTGGCTTTGGTAAAAATGGTTCTTGTAATCTTTCTCACAACAGATGCATGGCAAAAAAGGAAGATAGCATGGTACAGGCATTAAGGAAATTGATATCCATTTAGTGAGACATCAAGGTGAGCTTACAGAGTCTAGCCTCTTCTGAGTAAACTATCACTTCTGCAAAAAAGAAAAAGAAAAGATAGGAATTACTTTGATGTAATAGGTGATAATGTCACAAATCATTATTTCCTTTACCTGCAGGATGATACAGATTCATCACTAATTTTCATATGTAGTTGTGCCTTTATAAGTCCATTATTTATGAGTTTCTTGAGTGATGTGACTCAGATTAGTAGGTGTTTTTTTCATTCAATATACATATGGCTAACTGGAACTGGAACGAATAGCTATGGGTTACTAAAAAAGTGCTTCCTTAATCTACAGTTTTGACTTACTTGAACATCCTTTTACTCACCATTAATGTCATCTTCTGAGTCAGATGATACAACAGATGGTCCTGCATTGTGGCCTAACCAAGGAAAAGGTGCAGACATCAAGATCAGGTCCATGTCAGAATTGTGAAAGTTCTTTAAATTAACTTAAGGTTACTTTCCACTTTCAGGGGTGTCGTTCATGAAAACACTTGTTTTTATGCTAGTTTCGTATAAATTCTTGCAAACTTTACATCAGAAGAAAGCTTAATGACAGCAGTTTACAATAAAAATACGATTTAAATGAGTTTTCCTCTTGGGAGTGTTATAAGCCAGCTAGACGAGAAACGATTAAGTGTTCTCTTATTGAATTTATTGAGTATCTTCATCAAGATCAATTGAAACTGTAATTGCACCAACTCACCGCCATGGTTTGAATCTGACTCATCTGACAAGTCTGAGCTCTCATCTGTTGAGTAACATTTGATTTAAATTATAATCGCCTTATATACACCCATATACACATTTAGAACACCAATACAAAAAGTAAATTGAAAAAGTAAGACAAAACTGGGGTCATACCAGATGTTGATCCTCTTGCATTTGCAGTTGCCATTGCTGTCAGATATCTTCGTGTAGAAGCTATGATGTCAAAAGCAATTCAGATTACACATAAAATTCAGAATTAAATTAGAACTTGTCATATTTCTTTGATTTTCATCGAGGCAGGATAAGATATACTCACTGAAAATAACTTCACTTGTCTAGTCAGTAAATTGAATTACAAATGGAAAGACAAAGTCTAAGCTGTTGGTAGTATAAACCAATACCTTTCAACTCAGACTTGTAATTAGCAATATTTTCAAATTTTTGTGAAAGATCTGAAAAGCTTAATTTCAAACAGTGACAAAATTTTTTTTTTCAGTTACCTCCATCAACTGGCAAAGGCATCAGATCCAGTGAAGTGGATGTGGAGGGTTGAGCAACTGGCAGTGTAGATATAAGGCTGCTTGAAGATGGGGACAGCAAAGTGGCCCGTGATGATGTAGATGTTAAGGTGGCAGTGGATAGAGATGTGGGTGGTAAAGTGACTGTGGATGATAGAGATGTTGAAGTGGTTGTAGATGTTGATGGTAAATTGACTGTGAATGATAAAGATGTCGGTGGTAAAATGACTGTGGATAATGAAGATGTTGAAGTGGCTGTAGATGTTGCTGGTACAGGTGCTATGGACGACGAAGATGTTGAAGTAGCTGTTGATAATGAAAGTGCTGAAGAGGTTCCAGATGTTAGTGGCAAACTGACTGTGGATAATGAAGTGGATGTTGAAGTGGATGTAGATGATGAAGTGGAAGATGACAAAGCTGTGGTGAAAGAACAGTTTATGCATGTACATGTTGTGATCAAATGTCGTCATAAATTTGATACATTAGACTGGAAATGGGCCTATAGAAGATTCTCACAAGTGTTTGTGGATACATTGTATATGACATATAAACCTTCAACCTTTCAATTGTTTAATGTCAAGGTATGCATTTTGATTTAGCCAGCCTCTGTTACTCGGTTAATATTTGGAAAAATGCAATAGTCATGCACATCACTATTTCTAGGGTGATGAGATAACAAATGACCAATTTCTTCTAAAAGTTCTACTTAGTATCTGGAGGTTTATTATTTTCCTTTTAATGTGTGCTAGAAGTTGCAAGGCTGCAGGGAAAGTCACCTTACTAAGATAAGTAAGTAAAGTATCAAGTAAAAAGATAAGTTTCATAGGAAACTGGTTATAAATTAGACTATGCTTATTCAAGACATGCTCCATTTGAAGAGAACAGTTTAAATAGTATGCACTTGTAAGGTTTAGTTGATGTAAGTAACACTTTAAATGTAAACAGACCTTGACTTGGTAGAAATATAAAGATCTTTTTCCTTCTACTTCCACCAAAGTGGTCCATGAGCTGCACACCACTTTGAAGGCCAGTTGCCACTGTCCTCATTGCATGCCCTCTTGCATATGATGTAATTATTTCCAAGCTAGTGTAATAAAGTAATGACAGAAAGGTGATTGTAGTTACCCACACTAACCTTTTTCTGTTAAATTGAATTTAACTGTGAATTTATTTCTGTAAGGTGCATGCAAATATACATTAATTTTGAATGCACATTTGCTTTTAGTGGCATTTGCTCTAGATTGACATAGATTGTAGCAACGACAGAAATATTGCATAGTATGTCATGAAAAAAAAGTATTGTAGGTTTAAATAATTCAATGTGTACTGGAACAAGGAAGGTTATTATCTTAGATGTCTAGACAGCTGTTGTTAATACAATTGGCCAACATTTCATTTAATTTTTTGTTGTTGTTGATTTGTTTTTGTTTTTTTGTTTACTTCATCTGGATCGACCAACGATATTCGATGTTTCTTTAGATAATCAAAATTCACCTTGAAAGCGAGACTAAGAGGACAGCAACAAAGGAAATCAAGAAATATCCCTTTCCAGTTTCTCTAAACCTCGCTTTCATGGAGAATTTGATCTATCGAAAAAAAGCTTAATCGGGTTAGCGTGAATCATGAATTTGAGCATGACCTTCACACGAACAGAAAACGACAAAAAGTAAATCCTACACAATTCCACACCTCTTTTGTAAACTTTGCATTAAACTGATGGAACGTTAGGAAAATTTGTAACTAATTCCACACAATAATACAAATGACTGGATGAAGACAACAAAAAGACGGATATGTGCGCTGTTAGCCACTTGTCATTTATGTCCGATGCTTATCCTGTCTACTGGCGACAGCTTCTCAATGTTGCAAGACATCTAAAGGAAGATTTTAGCAACCTTAGTTTTCTCTCATCCACGTTTACATCCAATCTTGCCCCTTTTCGGCATTTCGCTGCTTTTATTACGGTACTTTTCACTCTTTTCTCTGAAACCATTTTCTACCTACGATACAGATTATGAAGGCAGCAGCACTTACCTGCTAAGGTCTTTTCCTGTAAGGGGAGGAAATGCTCTCACCAGTAAGTCTCCGATTTGGGAAGAGCTGTCGTTCTTTGTAAACGATATATCAGAAATCCGCTTGGCGGTAGCGAGCCTGCCCAGCTCAGTCTTGTTTGGCACGCTTCTGTGCCGTTTATCCAAAAAGACAACAGTTCTTTGGAAAGCGCGCTTGCTATGGTTCATCTCGTGGAGTTAAACACTTAATCTAAAATGCTTAACTCCTTGCTGCACTAATATTCCCAAGGATGACGCGAAACCACGCCGAAAATGAAACTGACCGACGTGTATACGTATTAATAAAAGGCTTTTGTTTCGTGGCACACCCATGTCACCTAGGCCTGTCGCTACGGGACATTTATATTGATAGTTAAACAATATTAGGATCGTTTGCCGCAAATGCGCTAAGCGCACCCTTTTATTCGTTTAATTGTTCTTTAATTCCATGAAACGGGCAAGTTACCCTTTTCCAGGAAATGATGTCCACACACAAATACACACACACACTCGCACATGCAGAATGGAAACTTGATTGTTTGAACAGGGAACTTGACCCTGGGTAACTGTCATTTCGCGGATCGATTGTTGCCAGATCAGTATCAATTGTTATTGATGAATACGTGTCAAATTGTCCAGGAAATACACATTTCCCATTGAGGTTCACAAGGTTATAAACATCGTTTACTTATCAGTTAGTCTTGGTTCTTTCACTAAAAGCAAACTTTGCTTGGATTAGATCACTTCGCTGCTTTATTCATTGCCAGATTCGCTATGTCTAATGAGCATTTTGAGTTTACTTCTCCTCCCGGAGCGCTATTCAACTGTTCTGTATGGTAAGTCTTTTTTGTTTTGTGATGATTTTTATCTTTCAGCAACTGATCGTTTTCGCTGTCACCCATCGAGAGAGAGATCTTCAGTGGAGTAGTTAAGAAATTTAAATGTCATAGGAGATAGGCTAAGGAAGAACTTTTTTAATTTTTAGGTCTCTTTGTTTACCCAAACTTAAGATATTCGTCGAAATGTTTTGCGCAAATTTACAGAGCCTAGTATCGAGTCGCAATTGTCGTGGGTGTATCTTTGGTTCACCAACATTGCCGCTGAAAAATAGTGCAAAAAATCTGGAATTTACTTGGCTATCTAGCCCACTGATTATCTAAACTGAAACAACAAACATGTACGAAAGCACTTTTTCTAACACTTAATTTCCTAAAAAGGCTCAAAAGTCGACAGATAAGTCTATATTTTTCGACAACGCAGAGCTGTATGCCAAGCATCCACCATAACTCTGAACTTCAAATTGCGCTGGTTTCCAAACCCAGCTTGAAGATGCCAGGTGAAAATCTGCAATAAAGCAAGGCTTAACCTGACATTTAAGGAGAACGACCGACAGCATTCAGAGCATTCATAAGGCAGAAGTTCTTTTTAACTGTGGAACTATATTCGCATTTCCTGGGAAAAGAGATCATAAGCGAAATTGTAATTTTCTTTTGGCAAAAGGACGAGATGTTTAAATATTAACGCTAGGAAAATCATTAACGCACACTTGCTTACTTCTGTGATCGAGCTGTACTAAATAGTTTATACTTCAGCAGTTGTCTTTCTGAGAGGAGAGAAATGTTGCTCATCCCTCAGGAATTTGACCAATTAGACGAAATAGTAATTTGTCAAATAACAGATTTACGTTCTGCGTTTGTTTTGACTCTGAGTTATGAATCATTGTTCCATGGTTAAATTCCACTTTCCTTCGACAACTTTTACAATTGTAGCTGTTTGAACTGAATTCCTTGCTAGCAGGGGCCTCTTTGAAGGAATTACTTGACTTATCAATACTAGTTTTGTAAGGAAATGTACTAAACTCTCTTGATTATCTTTTACTTTGAAGCCTATCGACAATGGTTAAGCCTGTCACTCTGGCATGTGGGCATTCGGGCTGTCGACACTGCCTCGCGACACTCATAGGCATTGAGACTTTCCCCAAATGCCCACTTTGTAAAGCACCGATCGGAACAGATGTTACCCTCCACGTCAATGTCGCACTCGACGATATCATTGGAGACTTTAATGTCAAGTGTAATAAGAGCGGCTGTCTATGGAAAGGAAAATTTCACGAGCACGAGCAGCACTTGAAAACGTGTGGAAAATTTCAAACGGCGTGTGCCAATGATGGCTGTGGAGAGATGGTGGCAAGGGAGAGGATGGCAGCACACACTGCGCAATGTGCAAAGCACAAACTCCCTTGCCAGCAATGCGGTAGAAAAATTACCAGGGAATCTTTCGAGGAGCATACTGCTTCCCTTTGCTCAAATAAGAGGGTACTGTGTCCACTAAGCTGCGGAACAAGCCTTCCACGGTAAGATATTGTCGGTTTAATTAAGAAATCAACAGTCAAATGGTTATTTAAGGCCAACAAAATATCCAAAAGTTTCACTAGCCAGCTCATCCCTGGTCCTTATTTTGATTATTTTGCAGGCTCCACTTAACACTGCACTTAAGCGAGTGCTCAGAAAGAGCGGTCCGCTGTGCGGTGACTGGCTGCACTGCCATAATAAAGCAGAAGAACATGCCACAGCACTCGACAAATGCAGCCGCCACCCACAGTGTTCTGCAGGAAGGGGAGGTCCAGCGTCTGCGGGGCCTAATGCATTTCAAGGTGAGACGCTAGAATTATAAAAATAATGAGAAAAGATATCATATGAACATGAACTGAACATTCGGTTTCATTTCAGAGAGCCAAACCGAGATGGATTTTGGAAGAAAGAGGAGTGTTCTCCTTCCGCTGGAGGGGAGAGAAATGGAATAACGTGAAGGGGTCACACCTATTCAGCACTGAGTACAGGTGCCCGAATGGGAACAGCTGGAGGGCGCATATACGATTTGCAGGACTTTCCTTGGAACTGGTGTCCGCAGTGACGGCAGTGGTAGTAGGAACGAGGTTAGGGACTCATCTTTGTAATTAAGGATAGATTCTCGCTCTGGAACGCAGTACAGAGGATAAATGATCGCTGCTGATAAGCCAAAGTACTTGCATTTAGCTGGCGTATTTTACGAGGACTATCAATATCGTAATTTTTCCATACAGGAGTGAGGAAATCTAAAACCATGTCTCCGAACCTAAAAACTGTTAAAAAGAAAATCAACTTTATCATGATTCACCACAAATCATTAATGACTTTACGCTTTATGTCTACAGAATAGTATTGATGCCTGATTCCTGCGAGGAGAAGGTTTTCCCTTTCCCGGCGAAGGAGATAAAGGAGGGGGAAATAGCAGCAAATATCCCGCGCTGTGAACTGGATCACATGGACCCAGAAGATATCATGATTGTCAAGTTTGTCTTGACATATTATCTTTTAAAAGAAGACAAGTAATTTTCCATTTATTAGCTAGGAGAGGTATCGAGGTCGCAAATGATAACGCAAAAAATGGAAATCGTTTATGCACTAGAACAAAAGGCAATATGATAAGCACAGAACAAACTAACCATGAAATTTAAGAAGTATTTTTGAATGGAAAACATTTTCAGTACTTTCTCATTGAGATCTTCCGCTTTTTTTGCTGTATGTAATACCTCTCTTAGCACTTATCTGGAACATTACTTAACTAGAAAAGATCTCTTCACGCAGTTGTTAAGATAGAAGCGTGCCGGTGATGTCAAAGCGTTGTTGTATTTTAGGGTTAGTAACGAGTGAGGAATTGAAAAAATAAAGAGTCTGGAAGCTAACTAACTTTTGAGTTTTCAGTCAACCTCCAGTTTAGTTTAGTTATTTACATTTGAAAAATACCTCTAGGAAACAGAAGTACACGTACAGGAAAAATGTTTAACGATAAAAACGTTATGGAAGGAAAGATAGCTACGAGGACAAATATTGAAAAGCGATACAAAAAATGTTTTAGGTTTTTTAAGTCAAATATGTTTTTTTAAGAATTATGGGAAACACACTCGTCAATTTCCCCCTCTTCAGTAGAGTAAGCTCGATTTGTTCGTTTGCTGCGCTGTGTTTCACGTGATAATAAATGATTTGACAAATGCATTTTTCCCCGTTATCTGAACACCCTTGTCCCACTGTCGCAGACGGTCTAACCGGTTTGGTTACAGATTAAAGGCATCCCACACCAAATAAAAGCCGACACGCAGCCTCGCACCAACCCAGTCTGACACGAATTTGATTTGTTAAAAAAAAAAAAACATAAAAAAACAAAGTAAAACGAATAAAAACCCTGCCCTGCATAACATGAATTAAAAATAGTTTTTTCCTTAACGAAGACTAGTGGGCAGCACAAAGAAAGACGTATTGTTGTAGTTTCTCCTTTATTCCAACACGTGTCGCCTCTAGCATTGGAGAGAAAATAACTACACATTCGTTAACCTCAGTTTACTTTCCTATGTAAGTGAATCATAGCTGAAAAATCCTGTAAACGGATGTCATAAAAAAAAACCGCCTCAATCTATTGCGCGTTATTGTATTTTGGGGGCCATACGATAAGTGCTTATTGCGGTGAATCAATAAACAAAGACTTTGTTTCTTCATAACTTTTTTTAATAAGGAAGGAGGTTGGTGAGATCAACCCATTTATCCTTATTCATACAGATGTTACATGAAATGCCTTAATTTACTGAGCGTTGTTGTATTTTAGGAGCCGTGCGGTTAGCGCCAATTGTTGTTACTCAATAAACAAAGACTTTGTTTCCTCACATCTTGTTGTTAATTAAGAAAAAATGATCGGTGAGTTCAACAGATTTGATCGGGTAAATTTTCTACCATTGGAAATACAAAAAGCTAGCCTAGCACACGCAGATAATATTTACACCAGATACAAATATATCTTCTATCCTACATGGGAGTATATAACAACCCAATGTTTTTATGAATAAACCTAAATTGTTAGTAATCGTCGTTATAAATGTAATTACAAACTGTTCTGTTTCTGGTAATATCAACTAAGTGAAATTATAAATTGGCCACCGTAAAGAGTTCAAAAGCTGACGTTTCGAGCGTTAGCCCTTCATTAGTCTGATGAAGAGCTAAGGCTCGAAACGTCAGCTTTTGAACTTTTTAGGTGGCCAATTTACAATTTCAACTTAGTTGATATTATCAAATCACCTTGTTACCCCCACTGACGCAGCACCAGAGTTTCTTTAGAAACTTACCCCCTTTGTTTCTGGTCTGTTATGACGACGGCAAACATACTTCTCCATTATAACAAAGGATGAAAAAAAAATCACACTTACCTTACAAAAGGCACTGATGAGGAAGTCGCAAGTTTAAACAATAGGCTGTTTTACCTTGCGCTTAGCAATGATTTAATTGCTTTTGTTAACGATGAGGTCACCCTAAGGGGTTTTATTCATTTGTTCTAAACAACCGTGTGAAAAAAAGATACTTCGCATAAGTGTGATGTAGTCAATTACAAAATAAGAAACTCACAAAATCATCGAAATTTAGACCCGTTTCTCGCTATTGCTAGCTGACTAGACTCCAACAAGGAGAGAAAATAATAAGTCCTTACGTCAGTATGCAGCTTTAGAGCAAGGCCTCACGATAAAGTTTTAAACGGTAGTGGTCAAAAACGTTAATAGTAAATATATTTTTGGTAACCACCGTAAGGGAAAAAAACCTAACCGTTAGCCGTAAAGTGGCCACAATTTTATCCTTTAAACTTACCAGCCATCACCCCATTGGAACCCTCCACTATTTGGTACTCTTTTTATTACTGTTGTTCATTTATTATTTCTTTTTGCAAGTTCAACCTCAATCAACGCCGGTAGGCCGGTTGCCGAACACTGTTGCAACGGCACGAAGTTAACGCGTCATCGTTTAAACTCCATAAAAATCCAACCCACACTTAAAATGGGACTAATTCGGTAATCACCTTGGCCTATTGAAGAGATTAAATGAAGGCGTTATCCAAAGATGGCAAGCTTTAAATTGTGAACGAAGGTATCGTTTTTTTACCGCACGAGATAGTAAGTAATTATTTTGTACAATTCCTCTCCGCTTAAAGAACTGAGTATATGCCCAAAATTCGCATTTTCCATTTCAATTATAATGAATTATTTTTAGTTTGTGCGCACAAATATGCAACTTCTCCTTTTTAGTGGGCACGGTCAATTTTAAATAAACGTCATCTTTTTTTTTTTTTTTTTTTTTTAACGCAGCTACCATCTTAACGCGCGGGGCTGACATAAATCTATTTCGTATTTAATTGAAGAACAACAACGGGGAAAAGGCGCTTTTCGGAGATAACCTATAAGGGAACTTGCTATCGATTACTAGCTTTAGTCCCTCTTTCATCGGGCGTGTGCATTGGCACAAACGTCCTTTAATCTATCTCCTTTTCAACTTATATAGTAACAACTTTTACATGCGTCTGCATGCCGCTACATAAAACTGTCATATAAGTTGCAAGTGTTCATAGCACAATTTGGATTTTTACTTGACTGCTACGTGATAAATACACCGACTTAAGAAAAAAAAACCTCAAAACAACACTAAAAGTACCGTGGGTTACAATAATAATTATCGACGTACTTAAGGTGTTTTAGAACGCACTTTTCCCATTCGATGTAGGAGACCTCTTTGATGTTAATTCAAAACTTCTAGAAGCAAGAGCATCCACCATAAAAGTCGCATCTATACGCGTCTATATATTCAGTGGAGAAGAATGCTTAAACCGGCCATTTTAATTTGTTCAAAAACGATAAAGGGTCTTTCCTTAACAATACTGTACAGGCGCTGCTGAGGATGCATAAAAAGAAGAAGTGTGAGATCAAACAGTTTTTTCGAGGAGTTCCCCAGAGTGCCACTTGGTAAACTCCTGCAGAAGGTTTATTTCTTCTCTGCTGAGGACTCCCAGCGACGAATTTCCAGGTACCTGGATTTAAATACAAGCTTGATAAGAAAAATTAGTAGGCGCTTACAGGATGGCTGCCCAAGAAACCTTCAGGACAGGCCAATCACGCCCTTTGGACTGGTGTAAGATGCGACGAGAGTAAATTCAACAACTAATCAAAGCTAAAAAATCACTATTTTTTCAAGTATATACTAACACGGGAAATAGCGTCGTAGATCGCCTGCACTCGGCCTGCACTCAAACTTTGAACATCCTTTGCTAATCGCCTCCGAGCAACTTGCCCACTATTGGCACACAAAAAATTATGGAACCATTTATAGCAGGAATAAATGAGTTTAAAAAAATCACCTTTTTGTGCCATATTATATTACTGATATAGTATCTACTATGCAAATGTTCCCTCCCAATCATTTCAATATTTTTGAGATATAAATATTTTCATAACCTTACTGTTCCTTAATTTTCTGGAACATGTGGTTTCGCAAAAAGCCGAAGTAGGTGGGAATGTGCCAACAAAAAGCACTCCAGGGCGCTTTTAACTATCAAAATTATTTTCATACAGGTTAAGAATGATAATTACACATAGCTGTGATAAAGCCTAAAGCAAAATATTAATTGGACAAAAATCATCCATCTGAAATATATATATTTTTTTTTCAATTATTGTCAGAACAAACTGGAAGACGGATTGCACCAATGGGTACACATGGGTTTTTTTTTGGGATTGTTACGACTGCAACAATTTACCTGCAAAAAGCTAACTTCGATGAAGTGGAAAGACGAGATATGGCCACCCTCCATCCCATCATTTTCAAGTGTGTGGGTTCTCCCTGGAACCGAGTGCACTCGGATGACTTGGCCGCCTAAACCTACCGGCAGACTGTCCAAATATTAACAACATAAGTGGCACATCAAATGATTGTCCACGGCGACTCAACTTCGTTGAACGCCAGTCACTATGGGGTTGACACCCAAGAAATCGAATCCTGCTGGAACCGTTTACAACTAATTGGGCCAGACTAAACCACGCCGGAGGATAAGGAGGAGAAGACTTGCAGTCCTACCTCGACGAGCAAATGTGGCGTCGGTAACAGAGCGGGAACCGCTCAGCAATCCATGCAGAACTTTTTGGCCGTTGTAGCCAATTCAATATCTAGTTGATAATCCCGGTTTTTGGTATCATAACGCTACGGTTTTTACTTTTTCAGGTTTTGGGAGAGACAGGTAAATAAACCATTAATCTTCTGTCCATTACTAATTTTGAATAAGTTTTTAACATAGGTTAGGTCTACTGGGGACCAACACTGGTCCAGAAAGATTTTCCTAACGAAACGACGTATTTTTAAAATATGCGATGCACCGTGAATTTTAACGTCATCATGAAAACCGACCTTTTCCGAATTCCCCGATGTTGATTTTTTTCCTTGTACACACTTTTTTTTGACGGGATGATAAGGGCTTTTATTACTATACATATCATCTAGCTGCATTTCTTTTTTTTTTTGCCGTAGATTGACAATTTATGATAATGCAAAAAAAAAGAAAGAAAAAAAAACCAGTTTATTCATTTTTCATAGATAGAGCAAAGCTCTTTTTGGTGGATTGTGGAAGAAACAATAAACCGTTTTTCAAAGCCCCTGCGAAAGTGTGGTCGGGGCTTTGATCTTGGAAGTATTTAATCGCACAAACAATCACAGTGTTTCCAAAAATAAAACTTGATTTGAAAAGTTCAAAATATTGGTGATTCAGTCCGTAATCCTTTCTTAGGGAGAAAAAAATAGTAACATTTTAAAACTAGAGTGCGATACGAATGTTGTTGTGTCCGATAGATGAACGCGTGTTTATTAGTCAGAAAAAAGGTGCGACGATATTCAGTTTTTTTTTTTAACACCTCGCTGTTCAATATGCGTGTCTTTTCCTTTCTTTTAATTTACCCCTCTGAAAAGTTACAGTAAAAGTGTCAAAGTAATATCTAAATGCAAGTTGTCGTAGAGAACAGCCGGCAACGCACACGATCGAGAGACAAAGCGTGTCCTGATCTTAGGGAAGAAGAATCGCTTAAACAAAAACGGCAGCGTGGGAAATTTATTTTTAATATTCTCCCCACTTACTACGTTCATATCCCCTCTCTATGAATCCCCTGTCTCTGAATCTCCTAAAAAACCTTATCTTAGGGA
>NC_089318.1:70762-106746 GCF_036669915.1 Pocillopora verrucosa
ATGCAGGTTACGATTGCAGCAAATGCGCGTTTGGTACTATGGCAAGAAACTGCACGCAGAAGAAAAATTTGATACGAAGAAATTTCTGAACTAACAGCCGAGGAGGAAAGATCGATTACATGAGATACGTTAACATGGTCCAAGCACTATGTAAGTGACTCGTGGTTACGTCTACTCCTTACAAGAAGATAAACAAAACCGTTATGGAGGGTGGCGACCCAAGTCCTATTTTATGATGTCACTAACTATGACCTGTTCACGTGGATGCATACTATGCAGCAAGTGACACCATTTTACCTCATGATGTCACTGAATCTGATATCGACTTCGCCACGATGGTCAGGGATTTCCCACATGGCATCGGTTGTACATGTTGGCATGGGAGAGAACCTTGCAGGAAATTGGAGGAGATGAAGAATTTGCCCTTCCTTTCTGGACTGGACTGGAATCCCACTCAATGCGACCCTACAATTTGCTCTGAAGAGCTCCTTGGTGTAACCAACCCAAACTACTGGCATCGTGGGGGCAAATACTTGGATAACTGGTACTTCCTTTGCACCAGCGAACAAAACCAATGCCCTAAAAAAGCCGTGTACCCTAACATAACAAGAGCTGGATTGAAACGAGACACAGATGATGAGAAGGAGAAGAAAGTGAAGGAACAAGGATATACTATGACATTTCCAACAAAAACAGAAGTCAACTTTGCGCTCCGTTTGAAACCTTCGACTTCCCACCCTACAATAAAGAGTCTAGCTGCAATTTAAAAAACATCCTAGAGGGTTATGTTAGCACCAAAACTGGTTTTCGCCTTCTAACGTCCACGGCTTGCACAAAACCGGGTCCACATAGTTGTTGGCGGAAGAAATTGGGGGAAGTACCTTCAACATCAAACGACCCGACTTTCTTCTTCATCACGCGTTTGTGGATCGGATCTATGAAAAGTGGTTGCCGGAAGTTTAAGAAGGATGCGGAAGTGCTATCTAACTTACGATGCAACCCATTGGTCACAACAGAGATGGACGTCATTGTGCCGGTTGTTTCCGGTTTACACTCACCAACAGGCTTGTTCAGAAAGGCTTTCGAGTTCGGTTTTTATGATTACCAAGACGTCGAGGAAAAAGGTGAGAATGAATATTTTGCTTTCCATTGTTATGTTGGTGTCCGTTTTGAAGGTGTTAAATAGATTCGTAAAAAACAGACGGCAAAAAATTGTTGTTTCAACCGGCGGGGGATTGGGTGCGCAACAGGACACGTTTGCATGAGCGTAGCTGGCAGGGGTCTAAAGGTGCAGGTACGGACTCCCCCACCCCCTCACCCTTTATGTAGGAGAAGTGAATACCATATTTCCTTAACAAACGCCCGAGCGCTCATAAAATTGTGGCTGAAAGGGGGGGGGGGGGGGGGGGAGGGGAGCTTATTGGTAGGGGAGGGCGCCTTACAGAGTAGGGTTAGTTGAGTTAGCGCACTGATAGGGACGGGAAAAGAAAAACCACAGGTCAAATACATAAGGGACTTCTACAAGCGCATGAAGACTGAAATATTCTGGAAACCGGAAAAGAAACGCCGGACACTGAAGCTCAAAAGGTTTGGATAAAGTGGCAATAGAAAAACGTTTTCGCTCGGTGACTCAAATTTATGCAAAGGGTAGGGCGCTTTATTCACGGAAATACGGAACTTAAAATCATTTAAAATGCCATTAATCGGTGGGTGTTTTTCACTTCCCCTAATGTTGGTATTTTATAAGATCACACATAAATTGAAAGTGTCATTGATCTTGAACAAGCAATTCGTTTTTGTCTGGGAAAAGTTATGGCAAATTTTGTTTTGCCTCCTAGTCCAATGGTAGGAAAAACGTCTTGGAGAGAGAACTCTGAGGAGTGTCTTTAACCATTAACTTAATTCCCACTCTGTTTCCGACTTCCCACCATTCCTCGTCTCTCCGCGCATAACCTGTGTATTGGTTGTCCACTTTTAACTCTTTGCTATCGAAACTTCACAAGAGAGTACTTTGAATAGGCAGGTCTCCTGATGACGAGAACGAAGATGAATCAACGGTCTTTGGGAGATTGTCCACAGCCCTGACTGTTACCCTAACCTTCCTACTCTGCAGCGCCTGGAAAGCTAATGTGTTGGTGGCTGGATGTCAGTTCCATGTTATGTATGGCATCTAATTGTTGGCTGAGTGCAAAACAGAAAGTGGAGAGAATTAGCCTGCTTTAAGGCTCTTAGGAAGTGGAGGATGCGTGAAATAGAGGTGGGGGGGGGGGGGGGGGCAACCAGGGAAGCCACGCAACACAGCGGTCAAACGTCGGGTGTGGCGCGAGGGGTCAATTCCTTCGCAGGCCGCGTCCACCATTTTCCTGCGGAAAAATTTCATAGAACAGCATGAAAAACTGAAAAAACAGCCGCCCCCTGTGCTCGAAAAAAATAGCGAAAGAAAATTGAAAACGTGCATCGTTATATGTAGCAGGAATAAAAGAAAGGAAAGAAACGCACTCGACCAATGTTTCGAACACGAAGCTTATTCAAGTAACGGTTACCTTTTGATTGACCTTTTCCCGTTTCAATTCTTACAACAACAAACCCGAAGCTTGCAAACACCTCGACTCACTTGTATGTTAGGCTGTGTGTAATCGATTTATGACAGCATTTCCGACTTAGTTAATTACAACCTGCACACATTGCTACAAACGTTGAACCTGCTGTGTTGAAGCAAAGCGAGCCGCGGCGGTTAGCGGGTTACAAGGGAGATCTGCTGCAGATTACGTACGCTTGTCTGCAAGTAGTTAATGTGCGCGCCTTTTGTTTCGCGTGTCTTCGCTGGATTGAGAGGATGGAACAGGCTAAGAGAGAAGAAGTGAGGAGGAAGAAAGAGCAGAGTAGAAGTGGTTACGTCGTATATAGAGCACAGTACGCTAATGTACAGTAGTATGAAGTATATGAGAAACACAATATAAGAGATGAAGAGTTAATTTTTTAGGAGCTGTAGCTGGGTCTGAGCTTAGTAAAGAACTATAAAGAACATTACAAGATTCTTTGTGTGGAATCAGTAACCTTAAAAAAGTAATCCTTAAACAGTACACTTAAAATATAACAAACACAAAACAAGCATCAAAGCCTTCAAGAAGGCGAAGGTCTTCTTTCTTATATATGAAAAAAGCAAGTTTATAAACAGCCAACACATTCTCGATATTTGAAGTCCTATTTGTTGGTTAAATGCGACCCCGAGTGAAACTTTGTGTTCATTATTTACATACAACTGCGTGCCTCACGCACGAACGCGGGTGGGGTGGGAAGGCGGCATATTACGTCAGCACGTATTTTAAGATATCAAGATCTGGGTGTGGAAATCCTCCGCGAGTCGCACTTTGTGCCCTTACATTCACTTTGCCCTTCTTCTTCACTTTCCATTATTTGTATCTAATCTACCCCCTACCCCCTACCCCCTCCCTTTCCCCCGGCCAACCAGCCAACCCTTCCACACTCCCATCGGACAAAAATTCGCTTCCAAGGATGTTGTGGACCTTCTTCTACATGGCGGGCTGTTAACAGTGTCGCTGCCTTATAGGGTTGGCATGACTGTTCTGGGTGTTATCCAGAAAAAGCAGCACTGAGAATCCCTTCAAGTAAGTGCTTACAATGGTACTGAACAGCTTTTGGTGACCAACCATTAAAATATCAGAGCTGTTGTATGTCGTTTCGTCCCCTTCTCAACTTTAAAGCACAAGAGGTGGAGAGAAATTTTCAAACTGGTCGAGTTTGATCCTGTTTTTGAATTTTTCAAAAATTTTTAGAGAGCACTGCAAGTGGTAATTTTAGAAGAAGTAGTGCCTGAAAAAGAGAACCCTTAGTTGAAAGCTAGTTTTCCACAATGGGAACGTAATAACCATGCGACCTTTATTGCATGAAGAAGACTTGCAGTATGCAGTCAAAATGGATCGGAACCCTCGTAGGAAATGACTCATGTCATGAGGCCCACCATAATACTTCATCACTACGTTTTTTTCCACACGGTTTGTATGTTTTACTATGATTACCACCTCTCCAACTGGGGGCTTTCCAAGATGGGCGTCGAAACTCACTTGGCAGAGAAGGAATGAGTTCGAAAACTACGTCGAAGCCTTTCTCTTTTTTTGTTGTTTTGCTTTGTTTTGTTTGTTTGGTTTTTTAACATGAGAGCTTCCAAAATGTCCCTGTGGTTTGGCATTAGTAGCTTCAGTGGATATTAGCACCCAGGTAGTATCTGGAAAGCCTAGTTCCAAAACCCAGTTGAAACCGAGACTTTTTTAGGGCATCTCTTTCCCTTATGTGCTGTTTCATCGTTTGTCATAATCCTTTTTTTTCTTTACCAACCCACAAATCCAAACTAAATTTACTGCATCCCAATATCAAGGAAAAAATAAAAAAAATTCCTAAATTGTCCGCTCTTTGTGATATGTGGTTTCGAGTCTTACCCTTGCAAAATGGCTTTTGGAATTCCTAGGAATTCCTAGGAATTTTCCTAGGAATTACTAGGAATAAAGTGTGTGAATTTTCACGGTAAAGTCAGACTGGGAATGGGAATTCCTAGGAAGTCCCAAACATAACAACTCTGGGTTCTAAAAAACCCTAGAAAATTCCCCAGAAATTCCCAGAAATCCCAGAAATTCCAGAAATTCAAGTTTATAGCCAACAGGACTTGGAATTCCAACTCAGAGAACCACTGACTTTCTCTGAAAAGCTGTAAAATCTAGAAAATTCCTAGGAATTGATGGTAATTTTTGGGAATTTTTAGGAAGTGTTTTAATAATTACTGGGAAGTTTTAAGCAAACAATTTGAGGCTAATGATGTAAAATAAATACTTTAAATTAAAAAAAAACCCAGCTAACTTCAAAGTATTCAATGAATTATTTAGGAAGCACTTAATTAAGAGCTTATGTGTAATATATTTTGATTAAGTATTAACATCAACGGCGGTGGTAGATATTAGGATGGAATTTGATTTTATTTATGTATTCTTGTTCTTGAAAACTTCATACGGAAATCTGTTGATTCTTTTCCATAAAATACAATCTCTTTGAATGATACTTTGAAAATCAAGCACTCTTGGGAGTGAAAGTGGTTAATTACAGACAGATAAAATTGATTTTTTTGATTAAAATCTTGTTGTCAACTGTAACAATAAATTAGAATGAAGTTATCCTAAACCTGCAAACTTAGCTGCCCTGTTTGTATTTTTTTCCTGGGCTCACAATAAGTTGGCCTCTGAATGAGGTGGTCCACAAGAAGCTTGACCATTTTGTATCGGGATTCCATGGACCATCGAATTTGAAAAAAAAAAACATTTATATAAATATATTTAAAGCTCCGACCATGCCTTTAAGGAATGGTTATGCAGGAAAAGGCATTCATTTGAATTCCAATTGATAACATCCGCTCCTTATATGGAGTGACCTTTTATAGGTGGAGTTAGTACATCCCTCTCATGGATTTTTATTAAAAAGGGCTGAATACTTATTTTGTTTTTTAACCAAGGAGGGCTTCTTTATGTATCAAATTCATTTTAAAGCTCAGACCAGGCCTTTAAGATGGTTATGAGGAAAGGGCATCATTGACTTCTCAAATGCGAAAATCCTGTTATAGGAGGACTTTATATTGGAGTTAGTACACCTCTCAGATTTTATTAAAAAAGGGCTGAAACTATTTGTTTTTACCAAGGAGGTTTTGATGTAATAGTTTGTTTAATAAACAGTTCCTATTGATGAATCTTGCATGTTCCCAAAACGTGACTCGAGGAATCTTGGAAACCTTTGTCGATAGGTTTATTTCATTGTAAGCATAAGCTTAAGAACTGCGGCGGCATGCAAGGTGGACCGATTCGATTCTCAGAATTATTCTTAGTTTCAGTTGCGCCGAGCGAGAGTTATGTAAGCTTAATTCAACCCGCGACATCTATTCTTTTATAAGATTTTGATCACGTACGAATATCGCGCAATTTCTCCTACTCTCATCCACAAACTTTTCAAAATACGTAGCTTTACAGATGGCCACTCGACCCTTGTTTGTACCAGTCAATATGTCAACTGTTGTCCCTTCTTTGTTAACTCCACTTGGCGCACACACTCACGCTGTTCTCGTTTTTCCCCATTGAACCACAAATAAAAGCTATCCTTTAGAAATGTTTATATTAAGCAAAACAGTTGAGAGAAAAACGATCAACCGATGAAAAAGTAACATTCAAAGACGAGCGCCAATGGAGTCTTATTTGTTTCCAGATCACGGGTAATGATCAAGTGGATCTTTTAGGACTTGTTCATTGGCTAGCAAAGTGAATCCGCTGGCTTGGCCGATTGCAGTGTTGAGAGAAGCGCACAAATTTAGTCTGACTTCTCCAACCGGTTCTCTGCTTCTAGACGATGGATACCTTGGTGATATAAATATGATTTGAGCTCACTCTAATGTAAGAAATAATCGCCAAGAATCGATCGTATTACAAATGCACGATGTTGTGGCCGACAGGTTGTCGAGGAAAAAAAAACAAAGACTCGAAACCTCACTGTGGAGTTGTGTTCATGCCAAAGGTGAGAAATAACACAAGCCAATCACAGTTTTGAATTGCGACTACAAATCCGTCTTTTAACCTCATATTTATAAAAGAAGGATACCACATTAGGAAGTATAAGGAGATACATAGATGATCCCAGGTGTCTACCGAGTACCTAAATCTACTACACGCTTGACAGTAGCAAAGCGTTCAGCAACAACGTTCCAACACCGCTCCATCTCGATTCCTCAAGTCGTCGTCGTTTCCCACTGAACTTAAAGCAGTAGTGACAACAGAGTAGAGTTGCGTCTTTACCAAAGGAGAAAACATTTGTACAAGAGACGAAGTAACTCTTATGCGATTACAGAGGTGCGTTGGAACTCTGGTCCATCAAATTTTATGCACTGCCCGGAAGTATAAAACAATTTTGTTGATAGCTGGACAGACAGAGAAAGAACAGACAAGTCAAAACTTAATGAGCTGTTATTATTGAAGTGTGAATTGCAATTTTCATTTTTATGATACAGAAGGACTTTTATTTTGCACCAAAAATAAAAAGGATGTAATATTTTTTGGGAGGATCCAGTGGTGGGACATTTAAGAAATTAAGTTATGAAAGGAAACTTGGTGGTTACTTCCTCAATAATAACAAGTCTTGTTGAACAAATATTTTCAGATCAGAGTGTTCAAATAAAGTAAATTAAAGACGTCATTTAAAAGTGTGTTTTTTCTCAAATGGGAACATGGACTATCCTCTGTCTTGTTCCTGCATGCAAATGATTGCAAAGTGTGTGGATGATCCACAAGTATTGGAAGTCCTACAAAATGTTTTGTAAGAATAAAAACAGCAAAACAATTACAGGCAATTAGTCCCGAAAAACAGAGCAAAAAACTGAAAAAAAGGCAACAAAAATCATGAAAAAAGAAAGATTACTTAGGTGTTGAATTTGTTTGTGTTAAGGCATGAAATTTCTACTAAACATATTGTCAACAAAAGTCTCTGACAGTGTTTGAGGCAACTGAGGCTTGGACTGTTTCCAAGGTTTCTAACAAAGGCCAACCAGTTAATGAAGGTTAGGGAAGTAACTGTATGTTCAGAACTAACAAAGTGTAGATAACAATGTAATTATTGTTAATTATTGAGGAAGTTGTGTACCAAGGAACAGCTAATGAATGTTTGATGATTTTGGCACATCAGTGAACATGAGACATTAATTTGCATCACAATAAAAATATTTTTGATTATGGAATCCAGGAGTCCTTTGAAGTTAGAAAGCAAATCTGTGATATGATTACATGGGATTAATTGGCAATTTCCATTTAACATAACTGACTGCTGGTTCATGAGAAAATCCATATTAATGTAAAGATTTACTAAAACTAAGTTTGAATAAGAAATTTCATGATCTTTAAGTTATAAACATATACATGTATGGATATCTCTTGGTAAGTTTTGTAGAGCATACCTTTTATTGAGCTAAAGTTTTAAACCTCTGATTACTCCTTTTCTTAAAACCTTCACATTCAAGGGAGTTAGAATTTCTTAGAATTTATGGTGACCTCAGGCTATTTAAATTGCGTCAAATTCAATTCCCAGAGATTCCCAAGAGTTCTACACTTCTTAAATTATAGGTAGCTTGTATAGCTGAGAATTCCGAGGAATTCCTAGGGATTCCAAGTCCTCACAAAACTGGAGTCTTCCCAGAAATTCCTAGTAATTCCAAGCTTTTTAAATCAGAGCTAATTTGCATAGTTGGGAATTTTTGAGAATTCTTAGGAATTCTAGGAATTCCCAGAACACTGAGATTCAGTTTGCGAGGGTCAGTGGCATAATTGTGAATTTCGGAGAATTCCTAGGAATTCCCAGAAAACTGAGAATTCAGTTCGCAAGGTTAGGAGGTAGTAGCAACCATATGTCCGGTATTCTGGGAGGAACAGGTTCGAATCCCGTCGTAGCGAAGCCCGAATTTTTCATTTTTTCCTTTTTTGCAACTTTTTTTTTCGCTGTCCACGCGAGGATCATTTCTTTTTTAATTTTTTGTCCCCAAAGCGAGTTTTCGATCTGAATTCATAAACTCTGTTAGCTTGTATCTTTCTGCTTGCTCTGAGTTTCACTTTGAACTTTGAGACTTCCTTATTTGGAGGACTATTAAAAAAAAAAGAATTATAACGACTACTCTGATTGGTTCTTTTACATTCGCTTTCCCAAATATGGCGACTTGTGGAAATTGCGCCAGCGTGATTTTTGAAAACATAGTCCACCATCACTTCTAAGTTTCGTCCTTGCGTAAGATCTAACTTTCTGGTCAATTTACTTGAAGTTTTAAAGTATTGTATCGGAGGTCAAGCGTAAACATTTGGGAATATTGAGTTTGATGATGTCGGAGTCCGCTTCACCAGAAACAGGAGACTTGGTAGATTTTTCATCAGGCATGGAGGATCAGGAGGATGTCTCCTCGACTACACCATCTTTGGATGACATTGTAAAAAGACGAACCATCGCCAGAAGGTGAAAACGTGCCTGATGAAAGAGAAGAAACGTCGGCTGTCGAAGATCTAGGATCAGAGCAAGTAGAATCGGAAGAAAAACCAGAAGAACCAGCCACGAAAGGTGAGATTGGCAGTTATGGCTGATGGTTGTACATGTGTATTTATGTCCTGTACTAAGGAGCGGTAAACTTATTGAACTGGTTTGCGCGGATGATGTAAAGTAGCAGAGCTAATTACGTTTGATTTTTGTTGTAACTTTGCACATGTAGTTCGAGGTAGAAGACAAGAAGTGCACTTTATTCTGAGATCGATTGCCGGCAAACGAACACAGAGACAGTGAAGAAGGATTACTTCAGTAGGCCGTGAGCTAATATTTTGTTAAAAAAATTTGATCTTTGTTGTATTGTAGAGCTGACAAGTTGGCCGGCGGTATGGATGAAACACACCGGCGTGGATCAACGAGGTATATAGCTCTCAATAATCGGGAATATTTAAGTAAAGGTTCATGTTGCTTAGATGACCTGCGGAGGCGAGCGAGGCAATCGACACGACAGAACGTGTACAAGATTTTCTTTGTTGGCCATCGAAGTTGATTCTTCATCGTCGTGAAATCAATATCTCGTTAAAAAAAAAAAATACATGTTGACAGTAAGGTAATATATTTTATTTACTGCGAATTCAATTGCACGGACTGGAAACTGGTACGGTGTTAGCTACTGTAGACCAGGGCGCTGTCTTCAAAATGAAAACATATGAAACGATGGTCGCACCCTGTTCATTGCTTTATTGGAAACTTCATTCGTTATTAAATCGCAACCAAAGACCAGACGATAGGGAGGAATTGAGAGTAAATAGCTTCATTATGGTTAGGCAATTTTCCCCATTTAAAATTGGCCTTGAATCGTGTATTGGACTCTTCTTCAACACATTGACTATGCCATTTTGTTTGCAGGAGAAAGTGAATCATTCATTTTCAATTCAAATCTATTCGTATTATGTTTTGCCCCAGATATTCATAGAAGTTCTTTCCAGTTGACTGACATAATTATTCCCTATGATTATGTCAAACTGAATTATTTATAAGTAACCACCTTATATTTTGGTTTTTGACTAAGATTTGGGTGGGGTCTATAAACTACTTAAATTTTTTTACTTCATTTCTGGTTGTTTACATGAGTCACATTCTTTTCTGATAAATTTTACTTTTCATGTAGCAGAGTTTCTTGATTTTTCCATGAAAGTAAGATGAGATCAATGCTTCTTAGAGTTTTCGATATTACACCTGCTGGTGTATTTACAATATTCCTTTCAATCCTATTGCTCTTGTGATTCAGATATTTGATCCTATCTTGCAGAGGAATTGTTTTCAGCTTTTATATAAGAATACACCTCCTCTGTGTATCTAATGTTGAAAAACTCCTTGTATGGACTGTTCCTTTTTTTATGGTACAGGTTATTACGCATTCTATCAGGATCAGGATTTAAATCTATTTTGAAATAATTCCACACCCTATATGCTTGTACAAGATTTAATGTAAAGTCAAACGTTATGCTTATTTTTGAGTGAATTTGCATTTTCACTTTCATATTTGGTATTGTGGTGGTTCTGGTCTAAGAGACATTCTTCTAATGAATTTTTGTTTTTCTTCTTTGAGAGTAAAACTCTGTTACCACTGGAGAATTAAGCTTCTATTCTTTGTAGTCTACCTTTACTGTTCCCCAGCATTCCAAATAAATTTTTAAAGCATCATACTCTTCCTATTATTTGAGCCAGTTACTTTGTGGCGTTATTTTTGGCAACACAGACAATTTTTAAAACATTTTGAGAGAGGACAGCATGCCATACAGATTTGTCTTTGTAGATTGATGCAATTTGTTGTAGAAGCTTTCAAGGGAATTTACACATCAGGACTTGAGTTTTATTGCAGATTAGTTACCTTCAAACAAGACCAGATTGTTCCTTCTGTTGAAGTTCACTTACTTTAAAAAACTATTTATACAGGCAAACTCTTCTGATATCCACTTCTTATGCTTTCAATAGACAGGAATGATACAAATAAGTGAAGCAAAAGCTAGATTGGTCGAGGTCTTTTGAGACTAGAATGTGGAGTTAAAGAAAATAGGAAAAGCGAGGGAATTTTGATGTACAGTTAGTTTCAATCTTTCAGAATTACTGAACACCTGCAGAAATTGGTTCGAGATCTGTACGCCATATGGTGGCTGTAGTAGAGATGCAGAGTTCACTTTTTAAATTTGAAGCATTCTTTCTCATCTCTTCAGAAAAGCTTCTTGGTTTACTGAAGACAATATTTGATTGCCCATAAGGTGTTAGAATGGTTAATACAGAGATCTGTACTGTTCAGAGGGTTTTGATGTAATTTCTGCTCTTTCTTGTTTTTAGTAATTGATCTGATCTACTGGCGGTGTCTGAAGAAAACAGGAATAGTGGTTGCCATTGAACTGGTTTGTTGTTCTCTTTGACCACCTATACATTCCTCAGTGTTGTGACCTTCTTCTCCATGGCGCTGTTAAACAGTGTCGCTGCGTTATAGGGTTGGCATGACTGTTATGGGTGCTATCCAGAAAAGCGGCACTGAGAATCCCTTCAAGTAAGTGCTTAAAAGGGACTGAACAGCTTTTGGTGACCAACCATTAAAATAGCAGAGCTGTTGCAGTGTTCTTCTCTATTTTACGTATGACAGGTGAAAGAAATTTTCAAACTGTTTGAGTTGATCCTGTTTTTGAATTTTCAAAAATTTTAGAAATTGAGCTGGTAATAAGAGGCACTACAAGTGGTAAATTTAAGATGTTAGTGCCTAAAAAAAGAGAACACTGATGTTGAAAGCAGTTTTTCACAGGGAAACATAATAACCATGTGACCTTTATTGCCTGAAGAAGACTTGCAGTATGCAGTCAAAATGGTAGGACCATCATAGGAAATGACCATGTCATGAGGCCCACCATAATACTTCATCACTACTTTTTTCACAATGTTTGTATGTTTACTTGATTTACCACCTCCCCGATGGGGGCTCTTCAGGGCAAATATGACCAAATCATGACATTGTTAAGGAAGGTACTGTTTAAAAAACTCAACTGGCAGGAGGCAGACCAGTGGGCCATACATAAAGTGCAGCTAAGTAATTGAACTCTGGAAAGCTGAGAAACAATCAGTTGAGGATTACAAGCCAGCACCCTGACTACTTGGCTACACTGCTTCCTATAAGGAGGAATGATGAATAATGAGGAATAACTAATATTGTTTAAATCAAATTAAATGTAACAGTGTAAATTGTATCAACAAGCTTAACACACTTTGTACCTGGATCCAAAGTTGCACTATTAAGTATATTCATTTCATGTGACTTCTTTTCTTCCATCTTTGACAGAACTGTTCTTGAGAGGAGACGTGGATATCCCCAAAGAAAAGGTAAAATGAAATCCTGTGCTTTTGCATGGTGGTTTCCTGTATTAAAATCCTCTACATAAAGTTTCTCAATGTTTTTGCTTTAAGGGGCCTTGGTTGGACTCTTCAGAAAAGGTTTTGCAATAAGATGAATTGAACCTCGGCACTCAGCACAAAATGTCTTCTGGTCACTGTGTGTTATTGACCAAGTGTCAGGTCAGGATTGGTGGATACTGACCAAGACAAATTTATGTATAAAAGGGTTAGTTTGTGCAAACAGTTTTTGTTTTACATATTAAGCATAGAACTGCTGCAGTGCAACCTAAAGTTTGATTGTGTTACTCATTGCAGGCTGTGGAGTTTGTAGAGGCCAGTATTGATCATATCAACTGTTATTCCAAGGAACTGAGGCGACTCTTCCTAGTAGAGTATATTGTTGACTCCATCAAGGTATATAATAGAATGTCAAGTGTGCTCTTATGTCTGCCATTCTTTTATAGTAGCTCCTTAATGAATTGATAAAATTCAAGATGAATTGAGCCCAGATCATGTTAACAATGATCTAAGCAAAGACTTATTCATTGCTATGTAAAGGAAACAGAGGTTATTCTTGACTTAATGTGGCTTTTGAAAATGGCTTCTGAACTGTAGGGTAAATACGGCTTAAGGCAGATGAGTCAGCTTCTTTACTTAGTGGCCAATGGTTGTAATTTTTGCAGTTTGGACTTTGTTGTGGGTTCTATCCTATGTTGGAGCTTGGTTCAGTGCCTTGACTCTCATCATTATCGGTGGGTACCTTCAATACAAGTCATTTTATCAGTGAGTGCGTGACTGAGTGAATGAGTCAGTGATCAAGTTGGTTAGAGAGTGAATCAGGAAGTCAGTGAATGAGTCAGTGATTTAGTTGGTGAGTGAGGGAGTGAGTCAGTTGGTCAGTGAGTACGTTAGTGAAGTAGTCAACAATAATTGTGCAGTTACTGAGTTCATCATCCAGTCATTCCTTCTGTATCATTATTTCCTGGTGATTTCCTTGACAGGTGGTATTGTCCTATTCTCTGTGCCTCGCTTGTATGAAGATCATCAGGTGCGTAATAAAATTGAGCAATGATTAGGAATTCATATCTCTGTATCTCGTTTGATTTAAGAGAATTTTTTTTGTTGAAATTGATAAGAAGTACATTTTTTCCCCTTACTTAATATTTGTTTTCACTTTCAGGATAAGGTTGATGAGTACGTCCAATTGGCTCGAAAGAAAGTTGGAAGCCTCATTGAACAGTAAGTTGTTGTTGCTTTTTTAGCAGTGTTATTCAACAATAATTTACCAAAGTGGAAGTGAATATTGGTGGATATTTAACAAGCCATGAATTAGCGAGGTAGATGTCCACCACTTTTACTGATACTGAGGTGAATAATTGTCTCAGTATATAGCACACAGTAACCAAAATATTAGTTTATTTTTGTTCATATTCTGAAAAGCAGTTAGAAGTTACACTCGTGACTTACAATTTTGTCCCTTCTGAATTAGCAAATAGCACTATTTCCTGCAAGGTATTTACCAGCAATGCTTATTAACAATTTTTTTTTAAAGGGACTTGAATGTTCACTGTGGATGGACACTTGACCTGTTTGACCATAATTTTCACATTTTGTATCTTTCAGGGCAAAGTCCAAGCTGCCTGCTAAACTGCAAAGCAGAAAGCTTCATAAACACCAAAACTCCAGTTCATGGAATTCAAATGATTCCAAAATGAGACCTGATTTTCAAGTGTAATTCTCCCAATTGCCTGCCTTGCTCCTTAATTTGTGTGGATTTTACATGAATGTCAGAGAAAGTTGAAATCTGTTGGAATTTTGTTTGACACTCTTTACTACAGCATTGGTAGCAGTCGTTGGTTTTCTTTTTATGGAAATGGCTTCACTGAAGAGGTACTGAGTTGAAGACCCAGCCATGGTGTGGAATTTTCCTTGAAAGCTTCTTTGTCTCAACTGCTGTGGTTTAAGCTCTATGAGGTGTTTCCTATGAAGCTTGGCCATTCCCTTCAGAACAGAACATTAAATAATTATTATTTTGAGCACATGTAATAAGGGTTCTTTGTCTGTGAATGACACTTGTTTAAAATGATTGCAGTAATGAAGTAGATAGCATTTTGCAGAGGTTGGGTTTTGAAAATTGTTGTTATTTATAGATTTTCTTGACAGTGCAGAATTGTTCATGCAGATTTCGTCTACTATGTCTGTTGAAACTACAGATATTAAAGGTTTCATTTGGGTTGGTTGAATGAGGAAAAGTGTTAAAACCTTTTTGTCAGGTTTGTGGGTATTTTGCAGAGATGAATTCTCGTTATGTAGTCTGTTCTCTGAAGGAGTGTGTCCACTGTTGATAAATCTGTTAATATTGAAATTTGTGATGGCTGTAGTTTGCACCTGGAGTCCCAAGATCACAAGTTTGCTGAATGGGATCAGTTTCATCATGTGTTAAAATGAAATAAGCTGTTTAACTATAATACACATTTGGGAAGTGGGATGATAGAGGAACTGTCAACAAGACTGAACTAGAGCAATGGTATTTAATCCAAACTTTTTATTTGTGTTCTTCAGCAGGCAGGCTTTGTTGTTTGTTGTGGTGATATTCTGCAAGTTTTGTGTCTGATCTTCGAAGTTGAAATCTAACTAACTCAGCAAATTTACTTGTTTGCCTCTTTGAAAATAAACTTGCTTAAGTTGATGGGAGCACGAAAAATTTTTTTTAGGTTTTGTTTGTTTTTCGGAAATTAGTAATCTATGTCATTTAAAATAACTATTGTGATATGATCTGTATGAGACTGAATTTACACTCGCTGTATAAAGGTTCAATAAGCCAAACGTGTATATTAGAGAGAGAGACGTAATCTGTACCTGCTTTTCAGCAATACTCAGTTGTATCGCAAGAGCTGTAGGTCTTTCGGCCAGCAATCTCACACAGCCGTCGAAGGTGTGAGTACGAAGTTAGTGCGCTGGCCGAAACGATCACGGCTCACGGAACGCCATTCGTAGATTGAGACCTTGTAAGTTGCCATATATGCAGTAATAAAAAAAAAGTCGAACATCGCAACTATTTATTGAAGTATTTTGGTTTAACAGACATAACAAGTCAACTTGACTTTGTCCAATAAGCAAGTAAATAATATTGTACGTTGTGGTTTGAGAGAGAGAGTGAGCGGAAAGGCATGACTGTCTTTTTTGGTCTTGAAGGTTATTTGCTATCAAACAAATTATGATTTTCGTGTCTAAAGCAGAGGGTGCGAAATTAGGAATTAGCCTCTTGTTCCGATTGTTTGTTGAACCTTAAAACAAACCTGTATCCGCACATCACTGAGAGTGGCTTTGGATAATCTCAGATATGAGATGTTAGTATCTTTTTAACTTCCTGTGAGTGAACATCCTCTAGAAAATCTCGGAGGCCTTTGAATTATATTTAAACTTGAGCAAGTTTCACATCGCTTTTCGTCACAACGTCGTCTCGTCATTGGGGTGTCCTATTCAAGTTTCCGTTTGGTTGTCAAGCACATGTTGCATATCGATCCAAATGTTCAATGTTAGCTCTGGAAGCGGCCAGTTGATATCAGTCATCCTTAGTTGTTGTTTACTGGTAGCTTTCCTAGGGCTTGGAGGTCACTCCCAGCCTGGCTAATAGGTAGTTCAACCTACGAAAGTTCTCCCAAGGCCATTGAAGAAAGAGTGAACGGCACGGCCAATATAAAGAAGCAATGTCAAATTTATTCAGATTTGCAGGGTTGGTAACCATTTTCACAACGACACGAAGATAGTTGTGGAGATGAAAAACATTTTAAACCGTATTTGGTGTAGAAAATTTGACCTATTCTCTAAACTGCGTTATTACTCCTAAGACATATCATTGCTACATACAAATATCAATCTGTCAGATTATCCCATTAAATAAGAAATGTCCTCCTCGAATTCTCAAATGAAAATCATTCCTACGTCTTTCTCAGTTACCAGCATTCCCTTCACTTGCACTTGTGACATTCTGTACTAGAAATGCGTGAGCTAACAGCGCTCAATGAAGCTTAAAAGAATGTTCTATTTTCAGGTAAGGGAATACCCCTGGCGGTAATAAGTTATCAGAGTAGTTTCGAATTCCTTTGCCGCAAATTATTTAGACTTCGTCAATGTTAGATAGCATGGTTATTACACAATATGTCATTTCAAATCGGTGTAATACTTCACAAAACATTAGTAACAGTCAAATTTGCGACTCTTCATTGCAGGCTTTTCTTGACGAAACGAGAGTAAACCACTCTAGATGTATAGAGTCGCAGCCTTAACCGTGACTGCGAGCTGTTTATAGAACTGGATGGTCTACTTGTTGTCTTGCTCGTAAACCATTATTTTTGTCTATAGAGCGCATTTCTGTGACGTCAGATTCCTATTATACATTTGCTCTGACGTTATTGAGAAGAGGGACTTACGTCATCAGTGTCAACCTAACCAAATTCGTTACGGCAAATCGCGGAAGTTCATTGAAAAAGCAAAAAATGAGAAAAGGGGCTTTTCAGGAAAAGTACTTTAAAGCAAATTTCTTGAACTATCGAATTTCTTTACCCACGAAATTGCGTGCACATAAAACTTGCAGTTTGATTGTTATATTGTACTCTGTATTGAGCAGTCTTTCTTGTGTCATAAAAGATTGAAAGATCTCACATTCCATTTTTGTTGCAGGTTGGCGAGCTTGTAGTCTTTCATTTCATTTGCTATATTAGGCGTTATTACACTGGACGTACGTTTATCAGTTCAACCATTTATTTCCGTTTCTTTGCTTGTTTGCTTTTGTGTATTATGATCATACAATTTTACCCTTCAAACAATACCGGAAGTTAAAATTACCGGAAATACGTTCCTCTCTTTTTTTTTCTGCCGGGCAATATGTAGCTGTCACGTGACAATGTTGTCGCCCATATTGTTAGGGAAATATTTCTAGTAGAGACAGTAGCGAGTAATAACTCTTTGGTCAGCGAAATTTATCGCCTTTTGGGTTGTGTGTGATTGATGTTTAGAGAATATTCTTTGATGATTTGTGTGTACAGCTATGACTGAGCCTGTCTATCCGCGGAGAGGAATTTCCTTCCAATGCGGCTTGGCAAGGGAAACGTATGGATTTGAAGGAAAGGATATGTCGGCGTTAAGAGAACTGGCACATTCGTTCCTCGATCAAAAGGTATAATTAAGCTTATTTAATCGCCAGCATTTTGGTTCAACCACAGTTGCTCTCTTTTAGGGTTTATCCGTGAGAAATATAGCATCCAACTGCTGACGTTTCTGTTACTTTTAATTCGGGGGAAAGAACAAGATTCGATCATTCGGATCTTTAATTCTCAAGCTTATATTTTCTGCTGATCGCACAAGGAACAAATCTTTATCTTGGCTCGTAAAGTCACTCTTTAATATCACCGACTGCTTATTAGTCATCGAGTTCGCCGCCAACTACAGAAAATAGATGGTGACTTTGATGGTCAATAATTTTTTTGTTTTTATAGTTTATTTAACGGTTGCGAGCTCACAGGATGTAAAATGACAGTTTGTGTCCGTGTCTTTTAGAGGGCCCTTTTATTTAAATCGTGTTTTGTTTAAATATTCACCACGACAGACCGCATGGCCGATTATAGCATGTTTAGTGGTTGTATATCTCGATTTTCTCCGACCGCCCCTTGTTCGTGAGCGACAGTCGATAGCGAAAACAACGTGAAGAACCATCAACGACTATTTGCTGTCACGCGGCATGGGTCATTCATCCAAGACACTAAACCATTCTAGCGTACGGAGTAATATCTTTCGAAGTTTTTTTCGAAAATTAAAATCTGTGAATGAAAAATGAACAAGGGTCTCTCGGCTCAGAGTTTCCGTCAATTTAAACCGGTCTAAAGTGATCTTATCTGCAAGTGGTAATGTTCTTAGTTGTTAAAGTTTTCAAAGTTTGTGGACGGTTGTTCATATTGTTCAAGTGTAACTAGACTCTAAATCGCTATGTGTACAATTTTTCTATACCCCTGGTTAACGTCTAGCTTCATAAACCATTTTGCATCAACCAGATTCCTCTTTTTGGGAAATTGGCAAATTAGTGCAATGGATCGGTCATCAAAGAGACACGAAATAGGTGATGTCGATTTATGCTGTGTATCGGTGCGTTTGTCGCCACACCAGCGCCAATAACTTCCTGTTTTTTTCTTTAAGTTTTTTCTTTTAACTACGGGTTCTTCTCAGTTGAACAGTCATTAGATAGGTTCATTTGTCGTCGTAGATATTCAAATAACGTCGATATTGCCAATTCTGGAGGCGTTTTGTCGCGTGCACCTGCAAATGTCACATTTATAACCAAAAATATATTCAACATCAAAAGCTCGGTTCGATCACGAACTTCGCACGTATATGTCATTTCAACAGGCTTTGCTAGAGTTTGTATCGCTCTAAATTTTAATCAGAATGTTCGTCAAAGACCTGGAAATTAGGCAAGTTTGTTTATTTTCTCCTCTTTTGGTTTTTTTTTTCTTATTGTTAAATCAAAGGAATAAAAACCCCGCTACTGTAGTTTGAGTGTTTAAGACAAATTTACTAAAACTAAACAATGCTTTTACTACTTCAAGTGTGAAAAAAATTCTTATTTGCTTATACTTGAAAGAAAATTTTTCCCTTTGATGCTGTATGTCAAATTCAGCAATTTGCAAATTGAAAATGATCTCATGAATGAATACCAGCTGTTTAGATTGAGCTTTGTTCTGTGAAAATTTACAAGCAGAAGAAGTAGGTAAATGCACACTATTGCATTTTCATTCTACTTGCATTATATCCTAGTGCACAATGAACTATTTTTAGGATCTGAAATTTGATATCTCAAGCATAAACAACTTAAGGCATTTCTTAAACTGGTTATGATCTTTCTTGAGTAATGTTCTGCTCTTGACGAACTATCACTGCTGGATCCTTAAGCATGACTGCAGTCAGCCTGTGTTTGAAGTACACATCTGTCGTTGGTCGATATGAAAGGGTTTGTGTGTGGTATGATTGGGATAATGAACTTGAAAATCCAATTATCCTGATGTAAAATGGATTATTTTGACGTTTTTTTTTTTTTTGTCTTGAGTTTGGGTTACTTGTGTTAAAGAGTCAAACACATTATGTTATCTTCCCAATTTCGTTGCAACTCTTTGTTCTAAGTGGCAAATCAATTTTTTTTTCACCCAAACAGTTCAATTTAAAGCATCTTTTCTGTTGGCTTTTGTTTCTCTACATTCTGTCGGTAAGATTTGATGAAGCCTGTCTTACAGGTGATACGGGCAACTGGTTGATTGCTAAGTGCTATTTTGGGGAGTTTTACTACACTTACCCAATTGATACATAATAAATTTACCATGAGAATGAAAACAAAATAGTAATGGCAGAGGCATTACACCAATAAACTGCAGTACTCTCCTGCTGTGCTCCTGTAGAAAATTTCTGGTGTCAAGTTATGATGTGTTAGTAAATCAATAGAGTCCATATGCTCAGGCCTCTTCTCAGAGTTTAACAGATCAAGTTAAAATGGGCACTTAGAGGGGCCCAAAACATTTAGGTCAAAGAACATCAACAGTTTTATGATGATGATGATAGTATTATTATTATTAGTAGTAGTATCATTATAACTATGACTTTGGAGGGCCTTGAGCAAATAAGAACATATAAAAATGACGACAAAAGAGTACGAACAGTTACCCTAGCTTGCAAGCTATTTAATGCTTAAACTTTCCACGAGTGACCAAGACAGAATTTCTCCTTACAATATCAATACAATATCCAGTAAACAAGTGACGAGAATAAAGAAAAATCTTAACTAGGGGATCATTAGTTGATCTAATACCAAATTCTCCAAGCTAACATCACAAGAACTATATAGCAGACAGTAAGGAGAATTACTAAAGAGATCTTGGGAGTTAAAAGGTTAGGCCTGCAAAATATGCCACAATGCCTGACAGAGTAATGATAATTCATGTTTTGTTCATGAGAGAAACACCCACAGTACTTCTCTTTCCACAATGTCCAGGAGGGTAAATACTGTAAGAAATTATCAAGGAAGACTGATTTAATATACAGGGGTTAGAGGGTCACCCTCTGTAGATCAGCATCCCATCAGTGTATGGAATTATATCTTTCGAAGCTTTTTCAAAAAGTAAAATCTGTGATTAAAAAATAAATAAGGGTCTCTCGGCTCATGATACAAAACAAACATATGCTTCAGTAGCAGAACAAACTAGGCTCAGGACTTTTTCACAATTTAACTAATAACCTATTTTGATTATAACACTCATAGTGCATTGTGCTTGTAACATTGTGCTTAATGTTGTGTGGGAAATTTTGGATCACAGACTGTTTTGTGTCATTTAGCTGTGTTTCTTTTCTCTTTATTTTTTTCCCAATCAGTTCCCAGACCACTCTTGCATTGGTATAGCAGACAAAGTGATCATGTTTATACACAACTATTCCACAACTAACATATTGGAGAAGTTAACCAGCGTGGACCAGTTGCATGAAGGCTCTGTTATTGAAGTTGTTGTTTCAGGTATGTCAGCTTAAAAACTGGGTTTGCTGCCAAGAGAAAATGTTTCACTCTAATTACTTATATGTGAAATATGATTATGTTATTTCCCCAGCAAGAGGTCTATATGGGTTTATAAGTGGTCAGTGGGTGGGTGTGATGCAAATTGGAGAAGTTGACATCTTAGAAAATTATGATGTTATGTATTCCAGGCATGAACAGCATTGTTTGAATCAGACCATGACCAGGAAGAAATTAGGATAAAGTTAATTAAGTTGACAAGATGAAATTTTTCTTAGTTTTGCCTTAATACACTTGTCACCGTAACTGGTTTAGTTTTAAAGGGACAAACTTACGGCAGAGAAGAGGGTGGGGATGGGGAGGCACTTTTAAGGATGGAGTGTTAATTGTACATGAGATGGGAGTCTCTGATATTTCAATTATGTTTTAAATTCTCTAAATTTTGAAGTTAAATGGAATAAATGTCAATAATGGCAAATATTTGTGTTGATTATTATCATTATGATAATAATTCCTTTTATCTTTTTTAAGTATTTTGAATAATTTTCTTCTTTGTTGATTTTTTTTTTTTTTATTTTCAGCTAAAGTCCCAGCAGATGAGACCATTATTCGTCCTCACATGCTGATTGTTCATTCGTACAGATCTCCAACATTTTGTGACTTTTGTGGTGAAATGTTGTTTGGCCTTGTAAGACAAGGAATCAAATGTGAAGGTACAGTCTCTAGTTATTATTGATATGGTACTCTTTCATTCTCAGGATCTAAAAATGGATTCTTGCAACAGAAGTCCCTACATTTCTTTGATAAATGCTGACAAAAATCTGGACTTTTATCAAGATAACATCTGCTTGATCTTTTCTGTATACAGCTTTTTATATCAGTGCCTAATTACTTGACATTGTAATAACATTTTAATGAGAAATGAACACATGGTAACCTCTGAAAGTGAAAGACTTTCTGTTTGTCAAACAATTTTCAGAACTATGACTTTGTCACTCCTCCCTCCCCCTCCCCCCCCCCCCCACCCCACCCCCATATGAAAATGTTTGTTTCTCTCTAGCTTAAATCACATCACTTAGAAATGAAAAGGTCACCATTTTGTTAATGATCATATGCTGTATTGACAACTTTAGCTACAAATTTATTCCTTTTAAAAATATTTCTCTACTTACCATGGCAAACCATACAGTAGCAGCTGGGCATGTTTCTTTACTTGGTCATGTTCGGTAAAAAGGATATTGTAAGAAAATGGAAGACTTTGAAAAAGAGCAAGGACTGTTACCTTTACTTTCACAGGATGTGGTGGTAACTATCACAAAAAATGTGCATTCAAGATACCAAATAATTGTTCAGATTCAAGACATCGCAACAGTGCTTCTGGATTAAACATGGCTCTGCATTCACATACTCTTCCGAGGCCAGCTTCTCAGGTCAGTGGCCCAAATGATTCAGCATTCTTGATCCAGCACTCCAATTCCTTTTCCGAGAGCCTTCCTTCATCAAGAGACAGAAGGGCAACTTGGAGTGGTCGTCCAATCTGGATTGACAGAATGCTGTCTGGTAGAATCCAATTACAAATACCTCACTCATTCGTGGTTCATTCCTATAAAAAGCCTACAGTGTGCCACTTTTGCAAAAAACTGGTAGGAAAAATGACTTTGTGATAAATCATAGAGTTCCTTTGAAACTACATTATGTTCAAAATTAGCACTCCTTAGACCATAGAGGCTGGTTGCTTTTGACCAGTAGCAGACTAGAGAAGTTGTCTTAAAAGTTTTAAAGTAATTCTTAAAGGAAACTCTAATCATGGTAAAGCAAGTTGTTGTTAAAATGATGGAAATGAAGAATTGTCCATAGAAGATTCAATATTCATTTCCATTTATGAAAACAAGTTGTAACTTTAAAGGTTATTTTAGACAATTAGGACTGCCTATTGAGATAAGGTTGCTTGTAAACAAAGTTACATTCATTGGATGCTTACACGTGAGTTATTGTTATTGCCAAGATCCAACATTGGCTATTTATTGTCTTTTCACAGTTAAAGGGCCTATTCCGTCAAGGGTTACAGTGTAAAGGTAAGGGATAAATTCATTCCACATTTTATATTTTGTGAATGTTAAGATTGTGTATTGATGAAAATAGGAATTCAAAGTAAGAAATGTAAAGGAAAAGGAAATCTGAATGCTCCTTGTTGAGTGCTCCAAACAAAGGTCAAGCCTTTGAGCAAACCAATAGCTGCTGTTGGTGGCAAAAGTGCTTGGGAAACTGAATTAAATAACATTTTTGATGGGGAAGCAAACATCTATACGGGCATGTAAAACTAAGTATCCCTAGACACATTTCTACTGATTAAAGATTTTGTGGATGTTCAACTAGAATCTTGTTAATGTCTAAAATGGCAATTCCCGTAAAGGTATTCCTCTTTGTGATCCTTTGAATAAAATTGACATGAGCAATTGAAAGTCAATATTGCTTTTCTTAATTTGTACTATTGAGTCATCAAATGACTGATATTCTTCTTTTGAATAATTGCAGATTGTAAATATAACTGCCATCGAAAGTGTGAGAAGTTTGTTGGCAAGACTTGTTTGGGTGAGGGGGCAATGGTAGAAACAGGTAAATAAAAATAAGTGATTCTGATAATTTAAGTTTTACATGAAAACAAATGTAAACAGTGGTTGTTTTTTTAATTCTGTGGATCCCTAGGTCTGAAATTTCCTCCCCCTACCAATACCATATATTCCTTCTAAGTTTTAACCCATCAGCTTTCAAGATCTGATTGATAATTCTCCCTTCTAGCTGCTACACATTTCCTTGTAAATTAGTTATGAGAATTTGTGGTAAGATCAAGATAACAACTTCTACCTGATAAGTTTTTGTATTCTCATTAATTGTTTGCTGGATAATGTAGGAATATTGTAGGGAGAGGTTACATGTTAATCACTACTTGGAGTTAAAGGGTTTTAAAACCCTTAAACTCTAAATAAATTAAAATTATCATTATCCAACCAAAGATACAACCAAGAGTTTTTCATGCTGCAGGGTCTCTTGGCTCTTCTGACTCAGGTGCCATTTCTGAAAGTTTGTCAGAAATGGATCTTTCAAATGACATTCCAAATGAACAAGAGTTAAGTGAGAATGAAAGAGAAATTGAATTAGCAAGTCGCAGCAGCCAAGAGGACTTTGAACCAACTAGTCCCTCATCACCAGACAGTGAGTTGCCTCAGCTGACTCCTACAATGAGCAACAACATTCCACTCCAACGGATTGTTGTATCTGTGAAGCATACCAAAAGAAAAGGATCAAAAGTGTTGAAGCAGGGATGGATGGTGCATTTTACTAGCAAGGATACTCAGGTGTGGCATATGTTTTGTTGGCATTTAACCCTTTCACCCTCATCAGTGACCAAGAGAGGATTTCTCCTTACAATATCAATACAATATCAAGCAGACAAATGATGAGAATAAAGGAAGATATCAATTTGGGGATTATCAGTTGGTCCAATACCAAATTCTCTAAACTAAAATCACGAGAATTGTACAGGAGACAGTAATGAAAATTTTTTTTGAAGTCTAGGGACTTAAAGGGTTATTGTGCTGTGTCAATTCTGTTCCAAGTATTGCACTATATTTGTGCCAAACTAACTTTGTTCATTAATTTCAAGTTGAGCATGTTAGTGTAGCATGACATTCAAACTATTCACTCCTCAGGGATCAATTTAAGGTTAGCTTGAGTTCTTACCACAGCAGGCTCCTCCATGCAGCACAACCATAGGACAACTTTGTTTCAAATGACGTGCATTTGTTGTCTATGCCAAATTGACCTTAAATGTACATGTGTGCATGAGACCATGACTAATTCTTATCTCTAAGCTCATATTCAAACAAGGTGTTTTAAGAACTATGAACAGTGTGTTCATTTCAAGTTTTTTTTTTTACTCTTTGGCTACGACTTTGTCCAGTGAATTCAGTTTGTCAATTCTTTTTTACTGATTTCTTAAATGAAGTTATAATTTTAAATTTGGTTTTTAGAGGAAAAGACACTACTGGAGACTAGACACAAAGTGTTTGACACTATTCCAAGATTCAACTAGCAGTAGATATTACAAGGTTTGTTCTTTGTTGAGTTTTATTATTTTATGATGAATAGCAGTTGGTGATGACACAAATTCATTAGTTAACAACACAGGGTGGCAAATTATTCTTCCAAAAGTTTTGAAACATCAAGAATCACAAATTTAAAATACTTATCGGTTTTGATTAGAAGTCAAGTTTGCTGAAAATGCAAAAAGTCTCCTCTTTTAAAATCACTTGCTCAGCATAATTATAAACCCACAAAGCCCAATTTAAACTTCTGATTTTTCTCATGAAGTTAGCTTTCCAGTGGTAAGGCGAAGAGGATATTGTTGCTGTGAACAATGAAATCGATTCACTGCACCTTTGACTTATCTGATAATTCTTGATCAAACATGGCAGAAACAAAATAGTGAATTAATACATTCATTGTGAAGAATTCAACAAATTGATCATTGAAAACACAATAAATGAATAGAGAATGATACTTGGGCCCACGTAGATGTGGAATTTCTTTTCGAGTGTTCTACTCAATTTCTCACACGTTCGATATCACTCACACTGAACACGAGAAGAGAAATTCCACATAAACAATTTATTGTACGCGTATTCATCAACTTGACAGTGTGGCATGAAAGGCGAGTGACTTGTCAGCAGCTGATTGGCGATGTTAAACACACGTAAAAAATATCGTAATTTTACATCGTGTAGCTCCAGCTTTCCTCAGGGCTGGTAATCCTTGTAAAACACCACATTTTGTATAATTATGATAATCAGTTAGTTCATGACATTCTAGGTTATATTTTTTTATCTTCTTCCATCTCTCACAGGATATTCAACTGTCTGAAATACTGTCAGTTGATTCTAATATTGACCCTCTGGCGACAGACGCCACTCGAGCCCCGCACTGTTTTGAAATGAAGACAAGGGACATGGTGTACTACGTGGGGCAAGTTGAAGACGAAAACGAGACCCCAGACCCTGACAGTGGAGTAGGAGCAGTGGCGGGGCAGGCCTGGGCTAGTGTCACGCGCTCTGCTCTTATGCCAGGTTGTGTGACACCGACCACGAGTGTTTGCCCCTCAAGCAACAACGGTGAGTCTACGTCACTCTACTTCGTTGCTCAATTTCCAACAAGTGCAGACTGTAGAAATTTGGCTGTAATTTTAAACAGCGGACATAAGTTATAAGCAATACGCAGAGATGTTGTGACTTTTGTCTTTTCACTCTCCTAGCAAAGTAAATCGTAACTTGATTTCAAAGTATTACTTTGCGAAGAGCATCGTGGTAACAACTGATAATCTAAGTATGGGCAAGAATAAAACGGACTTAAAAAAAAACTTTCATTTCTACGCTAAATTTTTCAAGAAGCGCTAAGAGTAGCATAGCTCCTTAACTTGAGGACGAGTTGCTTGAAACCTTGGGAGGCGATTTTTCTCAGTAGATGTCGTTATCCATACACAAGATAATCTCAAGTAATGTTGGATTTGAATGCTTTTGCCTCAGTACGATTTAATTGGTCAAGGAAACTCGCGCCTCCCCCTTGGCGACTCGACCAATCAGATCCAAAACCAATGGCAAATTGATCACTCGCGTTTTCCCGCGCTTTAGGCGGTTTGCCTGTTTTCGCTTGAGTTCTCATTGGTTCCTTGTGATATTATCCTTGTTCCGATAGGCTAAAGTGATTACTTTACGTTTGGTTTTACGATGCTCGAAGGAAATGCGCTCTTACAAACGGTATGATGTAATTATAATGATCTGCTCTCAGTTAGCACTAAACTTTCCATTGTGTTTAGGTGTTAGTAATTCTGACGTAGAGATGGAAGTTACAGACGAAGAGGAGAAAGTGAAAGATGCTCCATTGGTTTGTAAAATGTTTCTTGGTCACGCACTCCTTACTTAGCGTATAGCAGCAAGCAATCAACAACAATCTTTTATTTCAGCTCTTAAATTATGCGAAATAGTTGCATTTTGTTCTTATTTTTACATACTTGATTAGATAAGAACTTTTTTCGTTTCTCTTTTGAAGGACATTAGTCAACTGTACCAAGTATTCCCTGACGAAATTCTCGGATCAGGACAGTTTGGAATTGTCTATGGAGGTATGTGTTTTAATTAGGTTTTCATTAGCGGCGTAGTTCGTTTGTGACAAACTCTGAGGTACTGATGCATAGAGGAGGTTATCTTCAGCTTTTAGTAACCCGTATAGTTACCCACCGAGCCATTCATTTCGTATTAAACAGAAAAAATCAGTCACCTTTTGTACATGTCAAGTAAGATTGAGCACTCAGATCCCTGACCTCATTCGCTATTTTGAATGTATTTGGAGGTAGGAAATAATCTTCCAAAGTTTTGTTACCAAGTCGAAATCCTGACGTGAACCTTATGCTCTCGAGTAAGTACTGTCCTTGAATAAACGGTGCCCCTAATAAGCAGAATGCAGCGGTTATCTGAGGAATAAAAGATAATAAAACAATTTTGGTATAACTCAATAATTTACACCAACCTTACAAATCTTTTTAAGAAAGCGAGACAGTGGATTTTTTTTTGTAAAACTAACAGGGGTTCATCGTGAAAGTGGACGAGATGTAGCTATTAAAGTCATTGACAAACAACGCTTTCCTACAAAACAAGAAGCGCAATTGAAAAATGAAGTAGGAATTCTTCAGGTGTGTAATACGCTGCTTTTCTCATTGTCTGTGCTTTCCCTTTTTACTGTTGCCAATTTTTAAAATTTTTTCAAAGGTGCTTGCATTAAAAAGATTACGCCCTAGATCATTTTGGAGAGTATGGCCAGAACCTTCGTTATTTAGCGTGCCGTATGAAAAGTTTTCATTAATGAAGTTACTTTTTTATTCATCTTATTTTCCTTAGCATGTCAACCACCCAGGTGTAGTGAATTTAGAAGAGATGTTTGAAACTCCTGAAAGGGTAAGTACAGCTAGAAAGAGAGCCGATTAAACCAACACCAAGAAACCTCAGCCAACCAGAACTTTAAGTAAAAACAAGCAAACTACGCGAAGCGCTGGAAAAAACGCGGGTGACCAAGTGCATCGCGAGTGTTTTTTTGACCAATCACAGTGCGAAGCAAAAAACAAAGCAATCCCAGAGTTTTTCCGAGACTCAAATGAAAACCTTGCTTCAATTGTGGGTAACTTATTTCGGTTGCCGCTTCTGTTGCTCACACTATGAATTTCACAAGGAGGAATAAAATGGGTCTCAGTGTAACGGAAAAAGCATCAGTTTACAAATAGGTGCTGTTTGGCTCTCTAGGAGAGTGCTCGTCGATTCTCGTGTCATCAAAACAGGCTTTTTACTCATCAGTCGAAGGAATTCAAGGAGCGGAGTCTGGGGATTGTAGATCATTGCTTTCCGTGTTGAAAATTCCTTTTGAAACAGAATGATAACTTGGTTGGGAAGAAAAACAGCAAAAGAATGAAAATAAATGAAAGCAACACAAGGATCATCAAGGATGTAGACACCTCACACGGAGTGCGCAGGAAAGCCCGAAAAAACCGAGCCAATTTCTGTGGTGTGACTCGGGTCCCCCTATGTTTACAATAAATTCACGTTTAAACATCTGTCTTTCAGGTGTTCGTAGTCATGGAAAAAATGCGAGGCGACATGTTGGAACTTATTCTGTCGAGTGCCAAGGGAAGATTGGACGAGAGATGCACGAAATTCCTCATAACACAGGTAAAATGAATTCACTTCCCCTAGCAAGCGCAGCTGGGGTAACTTGCATCGAAAGCTCAATTCTGACGACGTAGCTTTAAGAGATCCATCGGTAATTGGTCGATATTTACGCACACAAATTCGAATCTGAGAAACAGCTTACAATGAGGAAAACTTTGATCTTTGGTTGAATTACAATGCACGCCGACAGGGTGGAATGAGTTGGGTCTGACTTTGGGATGATTCCGACAGGGTGCGACACAAATGCAAAAAAAATTGAGAGTGGAAGGAAGACCTTAGTTCATTCATAAAGAGAACGATGTGAAATACTGTTTACCTCGCATGCTGTGTTACACTAAAATAATACAAATGCTTGAAATTTTCCCACGGACAGACATCACTTGAGAGAAATAGCAACACATTTTTCTTTGTCAGACCTAAGTTTTGGATCAATGTCGGTATCTAAGCAACTGCGCATCTAACACTCCCCCTAGAATCAACAATAGTCAACCAATAAAAAGTTAGGGTTAATGTTGAGTTGGGGGGGAGGGGGGGGAGTAGATTCACAGTGGCTCAGATACTTACAATGATCCCTAGTTTTATCATCATTGTTACTGTATTTTTTTTTTTAAGCAACGATTCTTAAGGTGATAGGTATTCCATCGGCCAATGGCAACATTCTCCTTGATGGACGGATTTGGTCCAGAAGCAGAGATGTTGAATGAGTCATGTTGTCTCAACGATAAATGATCTCGATTTGCTTTACGTTTTTTCTTTTTTTTTTCTTTGCGTACAGATTTTAGTGGCTCTGAGAGATCTACACAGCCGAAATATTGTTCATTGTGACTTAAAACCAGAGAATGTGTTGTTATCGTCAGTATCATCCGAATGTGGTTTCCCACAGGTGAGGTTCCGTTAGTGCTGTTCTTTTGAAATAAATTTGTGGGCCTTGTTTTTTCTAGAGAACGGCAATGGTTAAGAGTAGAAAGCTTTGAAAAATAGTGGAATGAGAAGAACATAAAACAAAACTGTGAAATATTTGTAGATGTCAAGTGATTGTTGTTATTAATGTAGTCATTACACTTATCGTGATCATGATAGATATCTAGATCGTTATCATTATCATTATAATTATCATTATTATCATTATTATTATTATTATTATTATTATTATTATTATTATTATTATTATTATCCTTGTCATTATCGTTATTATTATCATTATTACTATTCAGGAGCTTGTCGAGCGAGGCCTGATTTTTTTTGTTCTCTTCAACAGATCAAACTGTGCGACTTCGGTTTTGCTCGGATAATCGAAGAGAAATCGTTCCGTCGATCGGTTGTCGGGACTCCAGCCTACCTCGCCCCTGAGGTCCTACTCAATAAAGGATACAACAGATCTCTCGATATGTGGTCGGTCGGTGTCGTCGTTTATGTAAGGTAAGAAGAGAGCTTAACCACTACTTTTACAGAATTCATTTAGCCGTGATATTAAAATGATGATATCTTTCTTTACTTCTTAGAATAGCTTTTTTTCCCCTAATTTTCTCCTGAATTGAATTTAAGTGACGGAACTTTAAGTTTATTTCGTCGTTTGCCGCACACTGTAGAAGTCATCTTCAAGTTCTTTCTTGAAACAGCTGGGGAATACGTCTCGAGTCTCTCCACGGTATCACAGACACAACGATGAATAAGACCCTTCCATCCACACAACTATGCAAATGAATGAAAGCACTTATGTATTCAAACAAATTGGAAAATATGCTCTTCGACGACTGATCGCTGTGCAAAACCTGGGTGTCTTAAACGTGTCTAAGGCAGATGTCATTTATAGAGAATCTGACAGACTTGGTGCTAAATCGTTACGCCGCAAAGTGCTCTGGACTCTTGTCTCAAATGATGAGGTACTGGAACAGGGTGGTGGTGTAAAGGCGGGGGGGGGGAGGGGCAACATGCGTTTTAACACATCAGGGGTCTGTTAAAACAACTTCCTTGCAAAACCGTAACTTCTGCTCGACACCGTGGGAAAATTTGAACTTTCTTCGTTAGTATACATTGGTGTAAATGACAGCCATGGGACAAGCCGATCTCAAGTTGAAATTACAGACTGAAATCCGTTCTTTTTCAGTTTAAGCGGCACTTTCCCGTTCAATGAAGAAGAGGATATTCAAGATCAAATTCACAACGCTGCTTTTATGTATCCACCCGATCCATGGCAGGAGATTTCGCCTGAAGGTGAGTTTCAGTACATTTCTTTGTTTAAAACTTTCAGAGCGACAAAACTTAGTCTAATCATGGTTTCTCACTCATCAATGTGAATCATTCTTCTCTTCTCTTCTCTTCTCTAGCAATTGATCTGATAAACAATCTCTTACAAGTCAAACAGAGATGTCGTTACACTTGTGATAAGTCGCTTATACATTCGTGGCTCCAGGTGAGTTACAAAGAGCAAGTTCTGTAGCACCTAATGTAGCAACTTAGAAATAAGCTCGTGGATATTGTAAAGAGACTTGCTTTGGGCCCATTCTTTATTATCCCGGTATTTTTTTTTTTTTTGGGGGGGGGGGGGGGCGGGGGGGAGGAGTGAGGAGGGGGGATAAGGTAAATGTTCTATAGACACAACCAAAATCTTTCCCTTCCCCCAACATCCGACCACCCACCCCCTCCCTCTCAAGGCGGCAAATAATGACCACTCCCCTATGAGAAGATGACGAGATGTGATGCACAGTATCCCGAGGACGTTTTGTATTTTAAAAGAGGTTATTTGAAACGATTCCTTTAATCTTCGTTAATAATAAATTCATTTTTATTGAATGTAAGTCATTGTTTTCTCCAATTTTAAACATCCATTCCCCATTATCAAGCTCTTATTTGACGTATGAGTTGCTGGTTTCACGATCAGCAGTTTCAAATCAGAGTCAAACAATCTTCATTTTGTGTGACCCATTCAGTAACTTTTTCATCTATCTCGTACCCAGGACTATCAAACCTGGTTGGACCTTAGGAGTCTGGAAGCGGCTGTCGGAGAACGCTACCTTACTCACGAAAGTGATGACGCAAGATGGGAGGCGTACGCTGAGCAGCTAAAAGCGCGCCAAAACAGGGAACCCTCGCGGGAGTCAGCGCGGCCGACCAATAACAGATTTTTCCCACCAATGTCACCAACGGAACGCAAACTTCAAACAAGTATAAGTTTCCTGTGAAAAAAGCCATGGTTACATTTTAAGATAATTATAAGATACGTGTCATTAATTAATATTTTATTTGTCAGTAAAAAAAAGGCTTCTGACATGTTGCTATTCGTTAAAAAGACTATCCCCACGTTTGAAACTCTTCAAAGTTTTTCGATCATTGTCCAGCGAAACACAGCGGTCAAACGTCTGTGCTTGTGCGAAAGTTGTTGGGTGGCGTGCCTTAGGGCTATCAGGACTAAGTTGTTTCACTCGAGTTAAAAGTAATTACACAAGCTAGTTCGTCACGGTATTAAAAAAGTCTGCAACTTTTTTCGGTAAAGCTCAAAACAAAATATTAAATCAACAGGATACCCGTACATGAATAAGCTTTGTGTAAGTGTCCTTTTTCCTACTGTTGTTTCCTTTTTTAGATTTCTATGAACGTCTCAATTTTCCTTCGCTTCTTTTGCGGAACAATGTTTAATAATTTTTCGATAGAAATTTCGCGAAAAATTAGGGCGCGGACGTCCAGAATTGATCCCCTCGCGCATGCCCTACGCTTACCCGCTGTGTTGACTTGCAATGACTAATTTTGGGAGTGCAAACGTCCGGGAGGGGTGGGTGGGATACGAATCGTCATATTTTGCCAAAATTTCACTAAAAAAATTCCAATGTTGCAATTATAATGACTAGTAAATAACAGGCAGAATTCAATGCACACGTTTGCTTATATATTGTATTTTATCAATAATGATCAACATTCCACGTCGAAAGTTATTTGTAAGTTGTTTGTCCTAAATTTTAGTACAAGGATTGTATTGTCAATGAAAGGATGGTTCATGCAAAGCTGCTACAAGGATCTGAAACGTAGTTACCGTTTATAGTATTTAAGTAAGACTATTTCAATAATTTCACTTTTGTATTTTGGTGTTAAAAAGTGGCCTGTTTGCACATGTGCGATCTCGCTTCTAGTGCCTTCGTTATCCATGTCCAGCGGATTGACTGGTGAATTAAACAGAGCAGTTTTCAATTGAATGTTGTAAACCAAAATCAAAGTAATCACAACTACCAATCACAGCAAAGGGTTAACATCATTAACCAATCAGAACTCAGCAAAGACAGGCAACCAGCTTGAGGCGCGGGAACGCGAGTGACTAAGTTGAGGTTGCTTCTAGTTTGTATTTATTGGTTGAGAAGCTGGCGCGAGTTGTCTTTGACCAATCACAGAGCGAAGGCCAAACCCAAAACAATTCTTCATTACTTTCGGCACTCAATTGAAAATTTCTCTAAAACACAGAACAGGATAAGCGAGCTCGACGACAGAATCTTGCGTCCGAGCAGCTGACCAAATGGATCGCGGTACTCAAAACGAGATTGGCATAGCTCTGAAACTGAGTCTTTCCCGCGCACGTAGTTGACTGAGTGTAATGTTTGATCCAAAAACTCCAGACACATGATGCAGCCCTACAGATATCTGTCCGGTGGCTCTTGTTGGCTAATGCAATAATTAATCAAGTCCACCTGGAACTTAGGAGCCACATCATCAGGTTGGAATTCATGAGGTTGAACCTTGTTTCCAAACAGTAAAGTATTCTGCGCCATAAGATATGCACCTTTAAGCTTATTTTCAGTAAGATAACTAAAGCTGTAAAGTTCTGATGGGCCTTTACAAAACCGCGAGGGATTAATAGACAAAGGTAACTTTAACACAAAACAGAAGGCAATGTACAGTGTAGACCGTAAAATTAAAACGTGCGAAAGCTGAAGAAATTTTTTTAGAGGAACGTACCATTGCAAAATAAACTAGTTTTCACTCAATATTTTGTGGATGTGTTTATTTCGTGTTACGGACGAGTCTGTAAAGACGAAGAGGTCGTCGTTCAGAATTCGTGTCTACTTCCCCTTTTCTCTTTCCTTGATCGATTTGTTCAATCTAAGTTGTTCTTTCTTCGACGATCGTGAGTGCCTCTTTCTCACTTATGATTCCTTTTCCAGGCCCCGGTCGCTCGAAGGGTAAGTATTGCCGTCCGATGAAGAAATCTGTACCCAGTGGATAGCCAGCACGTCTGCTGGATAGCTATTTATTAGTTAAATAACGTTGTCCGCCCTTAGAAAAAAGACGATCCAGGAGATTTAGAGAATGAATCGATTGTCTCTGGCCTATTGTTACAGAAATAAATACATTGCGAGATCAATTCACCACAATGACGGATCCATGCGTTCGACTCATCGCACGTTGATTTTTGCACTGGCGGCAAAGGGCTTGGAATCCTTCTCTTTCGACGCATCCATGCCTGTTGGGAACTTCTGTTTTTGCTCAGTTGTTGGAGATAGAAGTTACCTATACCCACAGTTTGGCATGAGAACGGTAAATCTCATACCAAACAATTTCTAATCTGAACTTAACGCGCGTAAGAAACGACCTATCAGTAGCTCACCGGGAAACACTTCCGCTAACAGTGGGAAATTTAGAGTCCAGTTTCAAACTTTTCTGCCTGGAAAAGTAAGTGGCCGCAAGAATGGGACAAGACAGTGAAATTTTCGAAACTGTTATGGTATATTTCTGTTTCCTCAAAATAAAAATGAAGAAAGAAAATCGTTACAAAAATGTGCTTTAGCTTAATATCTTAAAACAAAACAAAAAAAAATACCAAAACACTGATGACAAAAAATTACGATTATTTACATACTTAAATCGCCCCTGTGCACTACATACTTACTAGCTAAGTTGAGACTATTCGAGGTGTCAAAAAACTTATTTGCCGTTACGAAATGCATTTGTTGTCTCGAAATTCGAAAAAAAACGTGACTGCGTTGTTGGTAAAGATACTGTTGCTAATAGGCTATAAAACTTCAAGAAACTTCAAAACTTTTCGATGCCGAGGGTTCTTTTACAACTTTGGCTTATTAAATTTCTAATGGGATAGATAATCACGTCACGGTTAGGTGGAGTGCAGGTGCCACTTGTTTATCACTCATGGAGAAACCTACTGATTGCAAATCGAGTACATTCATAGCCTGCGAGGAGGCGTTCTCGTCCCGCGGGAAGGTTTAAGACGAGTCGGGAGAGGTTTACCTATCGCTATCTCGCGTTCCTTAAAGCCTCCTAATTTGGAAAGTCTCCTATAGGGCGGAAAGCAAAGAAGTGTCTTTTTGCTCCGACATAATTACGCAAAAAAAAAAGATTACTTTAGCAGGTAACAGTTTTGAGGATAGAAGCACTGGCTCTCCTCGGTGACGCGAAAAAAAAAAAAGAAAGAAGCATACTTCACGATTTTACGAGCCGTAAAAATACAACTGTAAAAACCTGTATAAATGTCCTTCCGGTGTCTTATTCATTTTGTACAAACATAGATGTTAGGTTGTTTATCTTCGGCGCAATCTCTGCCTTGACGGCGAGCGCGGAATACCCCCAGGAACACTTCTCCTCTTCGTGAACGCTTCTGCAAGATCAGAATCAGCAGGGCCCGGCAATTAGAAGAGACCCGAACACTGTTAACACGATAAAACCAATTCTCTCTGATAGGAAAAAAAAAAGTAAAGAACAAAAATATTAGGAATTTGTGAACCTAGATGACAAAACTTTTTGAGTGTCTACTATGGAGGGCCACAGAGCCCTAATGGTCTGCGAGCAGGACTTCCAGAAGAGAGATTTGGGTTCGAGCCTTTATCAGGCCATTTTGTTGTGTTAATTGTCCACAATATTTAATTCTCCCAGTTGTCGTACTTAGCCTTAAGAGACAAAACAAGAGAGACCAAATAGAAAAACCAGAAACTAATAAAATCAAATTACTTCCTACCTGAAGAACATGAAGATTGACCTGGCTTTGAGGAAAAATCGTTCTTACACTTGGTGCACGATGACGACCTGAAACAAGTCAATATATCTATTCATTCTTGACCCCTTAACTCCCAAGATCTGATTGTTAATTTCCCCTCTAACTGCTAACATTTTCTTGTAATAAGTCACGAGAATTTGGTGTTAAATCAGCTACTTGATAAATTTGAGTATTCTTATAACATGTTGGTTGGACAATGTGTGTATGTTATAGCAAG
>NC_089318.1:106846-129924 GCF_036669915.1 Pocillopora verrucosa
TTTTAAGTATCTTAGCAATTGGGGGATTTTACATGGATTTTGTACTGTTTAGATAAAACTACATACTATATGCTTTTGTCAGCTTAATAAGATGTGTTCTGCACTTATATGGGCTGTTCCCATGACAAACAATTTTCAAAAGGCTAGGTCCTCTTAGTAAAAGACATTTTATGGGTTAGATGTGCGCAATATCCCTCCATCTTTAGGCATGTCAAGCTCTCCTCACTGTTGCTGCATCTGTGAGAGTGGCTTTTGTACTTCTTCATCTAGCCCATTTACTCTTCAGGATACATGAAGGAGTACTCTAATCTCTGACTGCTTGAGGTTTGAGGTTAGGTCGACCCTCTTGAACTACTGAAATTGGTATCTTCATAAAGAGCTGTGCGAGGTTCTTATGTCAATTCTGAACTTATTGATAAAGGTATGGCCTGATATTTGTGGTAGGCTGCTGTCGTGGCATAACTGAAATGATATCTTCACAAGAGCTGTGCGAGGTATTGTCACATGCTGGACCAAAACAGCAAGCAAAAAACTCAACATCTACTCTCTTTCAGGGCCAGCAAGGCAAGGAGGGTGCAGTAAAACATATTGGAAGAGTATTACCAAGGTTTCGCGATCATCAATTACTTTGTTATAGTAACATGTCGATTTCAAGAACCTTTTACTTTTTCCCCAGTTTTAGATTTTCGATAGTTTGTCTTTAATTTATAGTCGCCTGGATCGTCTATTTCTGAATGTGGGTGTCTTCGCAGATTTCTTGAATATGCTTCAATAGACTTTGGCTTCTCTGCGCTCAAGTGTCTGTATCCTGTGTTGCATTAACATCCTGAACTCAAACCACACTTCATCTGCTCGCTGCAAGAAGTGAGGAAATTGTTATCCTTGACCTCAAAATTGAAAAGCAAGCGGATCACCGGGGGGGGAAGGCAAAACATGTGTGGTTGATAACCTCCAGCAGTAGTACGAGTAGTGATTGCACAGTTCAACAAGAAGAAAAGAGACCACATCGAGCAGCAACCTAAAGGAGAACAACAAATAGAACGTACCACCACAAAAAACACACGGAAAAAAGTACATCCCTGATTATTGCTGGGAAAGATTGGTTTGAAGAATGTACAAAGGTAAACCAATTTTGCCAAGAGGGGTGTAAAGTGCCTTCAACGAAAACCTCGACTTGACTAAAACATTATACAACAATAAGAACTCCGACAGTGGAGGTTTTTGCAAGGTATTGGCTTTTCCAAATGAATCCTGAAGGCTCCTGGTTTAGCAAACACAACACTAGCATGAATCGTCCCGACAGTGAAGAGATCTCTCTAACCTACCGTTATGTAAACTCCAATCCTTGACCAACGACAGTGGAAAACGAACGCGCCAAACATAGCCTGATTTAGATATGATAGTGAGAGATGCACCAAATACAAGTGAAAAAAGCACACTCTACAACATAGTTAACGCAAAATGAGAAAGCTGAACAATGATTCACATCCATACTCTGCGAGAGGGAATATAAACTCCACAAAATGATGTCCTTCTTGATTTTATCCAAATAACTAGAGAAACAAGTTGAAAGGCCAGCTGCAACACACCCAGGAAGATTAAAAGGACCCATAAGAAATTGAAGTCATAAATCATTTGATTCTTGACTTTTTTAATCCTGGAACAGTGAAGAAATCTCACAGCTAACAAACCCAAAATTACATTTTCAAATTAATGTCTAGAAGAATGATCGAGTTATTTATTACCATCATTATAATGAACCCAAAAAATAAAAAAAAAAAAAAAAAACAAAATTTACAGCAACATAACTTAAAGCACCACTGGCAGAATGACGATGAGTGGGACTAAAGGGGACAAGGAAGGCTGGGGGGTGGGGGCAGATTTCATACAGGAAAACAAGCTTTACATCTGCTAAGGTTGACATAACCATAGCAAAAAATGACATTTGTCATGAAGTATCAGATTAAGTTATTAATAGTTGTAACCACCAAATTAAAAACATCAGGTTTAGATCGAGTAACAGGTTCAGGGGGATACTTCGGAATAACAGTTTTTGGTGGGATGAGTGAAGATAGGGTAAGGGGATCAGACGCATATAGAGCTTAACATGTCTAGGCTGGACTTTTGAAAAAAAAAATTAAAGGAATACAGACTAATCAGGAAGCCCTGGTCAGAAGTATACCAGGATAATCTAAGGATACCAGGTCGCACTGGACACTACTCACGAAGAGGATTCTGGTCAACAGTGCGCCCCGGAGGGATTACCAAAGGGGAAGGATCTAAGGATTACCAGGGTGAGTCCAACTGGACACTTATCACGAAGAGCTGGTCAACAGTGGCCCCGGAGCGGATTACAAAAGGGCGAGATGAACGATCTAACAGCGATACCATGGCTACAACTGGGGGTAACCTTACTCACAGAAGAGTGGTTACAACAAGTGGCCCGGAGGGATTACGAAGGGGAATGATCTAAGGATACCAGGTCAACTGGACACTTCTCACGAAGAGCTGGTCAACAGTGGCCCGGAGGGATTACAAAGGGGAATGATCTAAGGATACCAGGTCCAACTGGACACTTCTCACGAAGAGCTGGTCAACAGTGGCCGGAGGGATTATGAAGGGGAATGATCTAAGGATACCAGGTCCAACTGGACACTTCTCACGAAGAGCTGGTCAACAGTGGCCCCGGAGGGATTACAAAGGGGAATGATCTAAGGATACCAGGTCCAACTGGACACTTCTCACGAAGAGCTGGTCAACAGTGGCCCTGGAGGGATACGAAGGGGAATGATCTAAGGATACCAGGTCGCACTGGACACTTCTCACGAAGAGCTGGTCAACAGTGGCCCCGGAGGGATTACAAAGGGGAATTATCAAGTGATACCAGGTCAAACTGGACACTTCTCACGAAGAGCTGGTCAACAGTGGCCCGGAGGGATTACCAAGGGGAATGATCTAAGGATTCCAGGTCCAACTGGACACTTCTCACGAAGAGCTGGTCAAAACTTGCAGAGGAGGGATTACCTAGGGGAATGATCTAAGGATACCAGGTCCAACTGGACACTTCTCACGAAGAGCTGGTCAACAGTGGCCCGGAGGGATTACAAAGGGGAATGATCTAAGGATACCAGGTCCAACTGGACACTTCTCACGAAGAGCTGGTCAACAGTGGCCCGGAGGGATTACGAAGGGGAATGATCTAAGGATACCAGGTCCAACTGGACACTTCTCACGAAGAGCTGGTCAACAGTGGCCCCGGAGGGATTACAAAGGGGAATGATCTAAGGATACCAGGTCCAACTGGACACTTCTCACGAAGAGCTGGTCAACAGTGGCCCTGGAGGGAATACAAAGGGGAATGATCTAAGGATACCAGGTCGCACTGGACACTTCTCACGAAGAGCTGGTCAACAGTGGCCCCGGAGGGATTACAAAGGGGAATGATCTAAGGATACCAGGTCCAACTGGACACTTCTCACGAAGAGCTGGTCAACAGTGGCCCCGGAGGGATTACAAAGGGGAATGATCTAAGGATACCAGGTCGCACTGGACACTTCTCACGAAGAGCTGGTCAACAGTGGCCCCGGAGGGATTACAAAGGGGAATGATCTAAGGATACCAGGTCCAACTGGACACTTCTCACGAAGAGCTGGTCAACAGTGGCCCGGAGGGATTACGAAGGGGAATGATGTAAGGATACCAGGTCCAACTGGACACTTCTCACAAAGAGTGGTCAACAGTGGCCCTGGAGGGATTACAAATGGGAATTATCTAAGGATACCAGGTCGCACTGGACACTTCTCACGAAGAGCTGGTCAACAGTGGCCCCGGAGGGATTACAAGGGGGGATGATCTAAGGATACCAGGTCCAACTGGACACTTCTCACGAAGAGCTGGTCAACAGTGGCCCGGCGGGGTTACGAAGGGGAGTGATCTAAGGATAGAAGGTCGCACTGGACACTTCTCACGAAGAGCTGGTCAACAGTGGCCCCGGAGGGGATTACAAAGGGGAGTGATCTAAGGATACCAGGTCCAACTGGACACTTCTCACGAAGAGCTGGTCAACAGTGGCCCGGAGGGATTACGAAGGGGAATGATGTAAGGATACCAGGTCCAACTGGACACTTCTCACGAAGAGCTGGTCAACAGTGGCCCCGGAGGGATTACAAAGGGGAATGATCTAAGGATACCAGGTCCAACTGGACACTTCTCACGAAGAGCTGGTCAACAGTGGCCCGGAGGGATTACGAAGGGGAATGGTCTAAGGATACCAAGTCCAAATGGGACCTTCTCACGAAGAGCTGGTCAACAGTGGCCCCGGAGGGATTACGAAGGGGAATGATCTAAGGATACCAGGTCCAACTGGACACGGCTCACGAAGAGCTGGTCAACAGTGGCCCCAGAGGGATTACGAAGGGGAATGATCTAAGGATACCAGGTCACACTGGACAGGGCTTAGGAAGAGCTGGTCAACAGTGGCCCTGGAGGTATTAGGAAAGGGGAATATTGTAAGGATACCAGATCAATGTTAAAATAAGTACAGTTACAAATAAAAACAGAGGTCATCATTTAACCCTTTAACTCCCAGGAGTGATTAACCTCTAACTTCTCCCTATAATATTCCTTCATGATCTAGCTAACAAGTAATGAGACTACCTACACTTATCAGGTAGATGTTGTTACGTTGATTTAAAAACACCAAATTCTCCCAAGTGGTTTACAAGGAAATGTGTAGCAACGAGAGGGGAGAATTCGTAATCAGATCTCTGGAGTTAAAGGGTTCAGATCTGAAATAGAGAATTAAACCTCTATTTTTAATTTATGACTTTTGCACCTACCAGTGACTGCTCCAAGTTAGTCATCTCTTCAGTGTTCTGAAAATTTGTCAAAAAAAAAAAAATTAGACCATAGCAATGAAAGTGTCTGTCACGAAGACACATAAAATAACTTATTATGCTACCCCAGCTCACGCTGTTTTTAAGTGTTAATAATTTTAGAGAATTTACATAAGTAAGAGTTAAATCATCTTTAGAACTAAATGTGTTTGAATGGGAATGTGTTATATTAAGACATTGAAAAAATTAAAGTGGGTTCTGATTGAAACATACCCTCTCTAAAAGGTCCAGGACTTCGTCCCCTTGTAGATGATCAGAGTGCCTCACCACTTCCTTCCTCGCTGTAGTGTGAAGTGGAGCGGTACTTCAACAAGCGAACCAATCCAGTCATAGACTTCCTGTTTATTGTTTTCATATAACCAAAAAAAAGAAAACATGCATCACTTACTATCACCACCATCATCATGTAGCAAATATTATATTATATTCTTACCTGGAAAAAGGCATTTTTCTCAAAAGCCCTGGAGAACTTTTTTCCATTGTTGATATGGACGCCAATGGTTGTTCCACCACCATTAGTTGGTGGTGCTGTCACCCTCCCCCTGCGTTGAGCCCTTGTTTGCTGTAAAGACAAATATTATTATGATGGATATTATTACGACAGATAAGGCACATCACAGTGCGCACAATTATAAAATAAACATATGTGGGTATAGTTATTTAAATAGAAAATCACTGTATACAATTGACATAACTAGATTATGAATTAGTTGAGATAAATAACAAGGGTATATTTCATTCTTAATTTTTTCAAACCTTACATGAACCTAAGCTTAAGAGTTGAGAGAAAGCTGGACACAGTGCACCCAATTATAAAACAAGCAGGCTTGCTTAGGTATATTTAAATGGAAAGTCACTGTATACTCTTGACATAACATTAGATTATTAATTTTTGAGATAACTAATAGAGGACATGTCATTCTTAATTTTTCCAAACCTTATATGTATCTAAAACTTAAGAGTAGAGAGAAAGCAGATGGTAACTTACAGAAGTTTCATCCTGATTGTTTACGGTATTGTTGGAGCTGGTTCCCAGGGAGCTGCTAGCAATGTTAGTGCTATTGCTGGGGCTGGACTGTAATGCCTGTTATGAAAATTAAAGTGTTCTAATGGGTATATTAGGGAGTAAAATTAAAATAATGTGATTTTGTAAGTGTATCCTTTCAAATTGAATTCTAAATTAGGGGATATTGTGTACCTGGTACTGTAGCTCTTGACTTTGTCTTTGTTTCCGCCAGTCATCCAACTTTTTCTGTTGAAAGAAGTACCTGTGTCAGTACCTTTCATTCCCATTTTTTAAGTTTTAATAATCATTTAATTGTGAATACATAAATAGCTGAAAAGTTTCAATCCATACCGTTCATCCCTCATTGCGGAATATAGAGCCTGTGCTCTGCCAATGGACTCTTGAAGGCCCGCACAATCCAAGTTTGATTCTTGTAAGGTACAAGGTACAAAACATGTTGGTGTTAAAAAGACTAATAGATTGAAGCTATTCTTGTTGTAGGTATGATTATTGAAGACTTCGCAGAGATTCTTTCAGAGGAAATTTTGTATTTGTTGCACATGGAAGTTAGAAAAAAAGAAAATGTCTTTGAGACATCCACATTCCTTTTTTTGTTTGTTGTTTGTTTGTTTTTTTTGTGCATCATAAACAATCAATGGATAATCAGACTACTAGTGAAGGAAACAGAAGAGCTAGCAAATTATTCTACCCCAGTCATGACCTTAATGACAAATGATACACTTTAAAAAATGAAAGGTGTCATTCATATAATCACAATATAGATTTCAAATTTCAAATTTTTCATGTTTACCCTCAAAGATTTCCACGCACTGTGGCATGTTTCTGCTATGACATGGGGCCAGAACAAATACGACAATGCCAGGGCTTTGTGAAACGCCATATTTTACTCTCACTGCAATTAAAGGTACAATTACTCTTGTGCTAATAATAACATCTGCAAAATCATCTTGATATATCGACAATAACAACAGTGATAACTATGATAATTATAATTATTACAATAATACTCCAAAAAAAAACTAATTAAAATTAACACTTGGGTGCATTTGCTTTTGCATTCTGAGCTAAAGACTAGGTTTAGCTACCTTTCTGGGCTTCATGGCTGCTGTCTTTGGCAATCCAGAAGTAAATATGTGGGCTGTTTGCCACAGTGTTGAGCATGCTTGAAAAAGTAAATACAGAGAAGGTTAATAAACATCAAATACACCTGAGTTAAACAAATGTGGAGGCAGAGTAGGCAGAGAAAAATCAATGAGGAAACAAAAGCAAACACATTAGTGTACTAACCTAACCAATCTTCTCTTGCTAGCAAGAGGACAGCTGAAGGGCAAAAGGACAGCCACCATTATACGACCATCCTCTGTTCCTTGCCATGTGAACTAAGATAACAAGAGAAACAGTTCAGTAAGATATGTGCATGAACATGAGTGTACTATTTGAATTGTTTACAGCTATTTTCCCACAGCAGGTAATCAAAGGGAGAAACGGGTTTTGTTTGACAGATTAGTTTGTAGCTCTTGGTTTTTTTTTTTTTTAACATGCAAACTTTCTTTTTTTCTTGCCAATCAAAGGGTAGGGTATGAGCGTGATTGTGATCACATCTCATTTTATGTGGGTTTTTCCTACATACTGATAAACAAGCTAATTACCTCTTCAAAAGAGTGGATCAGAAATGAAATGGCTGTGCTTTGCCCTCTGTCCTCTAAAATATTGATACATTGCAGCACCTCAGTGGTCCTGCTATGAACACCTTCACCTATAAGAAATGGGTAACCATGAGGAAAGTGATTTAGTGATGTATGAATGTATTCAGTAGCATTATACACTACCTGTGCTTTCATTGCTCAGTTTGTCATGCACTATCTGAGGTAAACTCATCACAATCATACCTGTTATCACTCCTGATGTTGAAAAATCATCAGTGACATAGCCATCTAGAAAGACAAAATAATAATTAAAACAGGTATACTAGTTCATTGATAAAGAATAATGTAAATGACAATTTCTAGTCTTATTAAGCTAAATGACTGGGGCATTGTGGTTGCTAGGATATGACCTCCCAAAGTACTGACACAGAGATGCATTGGCTTTGGTAAAAATGGTTCTTGTAATCTTTCTCACAACAGATGCATGGCAAAAAAGGAAGATAGCATGGTACAGGCATTAAGGAAATTGATATCCATTTAGTGAGACATCAAGGTGAGCTTACAGAGTCTAGCCTCTTCTGAGTAAACTATCACTTCTGCAAAAAAGAAAAAGAAAAGATAGGAATTACTTTGATGTAATAGGTGATAATGTCACAAATCATTATTTCCTTTACCTGCAGGATGATACAGATTCATCACTAATTTTCATATGTAGTTGTGCCTTTATAAGTCCATTATTTATGAGTTTCTTGAGTGATGTGACTCAGATTAGTAGGTGTTTTTTTCATTAAATATACATATGGCTAACTGGAACTGGAACAAATAGCTATGGGTTACTAAAAAAGTGCTTCCTTAATCTACAGTTTTGACTTACTTGAACATCCTTTTACTCACCATTAATGTCATCTTCTGAGTCAGATGATACAACAGATGGTCCTGCATTGTGGCCTAACCAAGGAAAAGGTGCAGACATCAAGATCAGGTCCATGTCAGAATTGTGAAAGTTCTTTAAATTAACTTAAGGTTACTTTCCACTTTCAGGGGTGTCGTTCATGAAAACACTTGTTTTTATGCTAGTTTCGTATAAATTCTTGCAAACTTTACATCAGAAGAAAGCTTAATGACAGCAGTTTACAATAAAAATACAATTTAAATGAGTTTTCCTCTTGGGAGTGTTATAAGCCAGCTAGACGAGAAACGATTAAGTGTTCTCTTATTGAATTTATTGAGTATCTTCATCAAGATCAATTGAAACTGTAATTGCACCAACTCACCGCCATGGTTTGAATCTGACTCATCTGACAAGTCTGAGCTCTCATCTGTTGAGTAACATTTGATTTAAATTATAATCGCCTTATATACACCCATATACACATTTAGAACACCAATACAAAAAGTAAATTGAAAAAGTAAGACAAAACTGGGGTCATACCAGATGTTGATCCTCTTGCATTTGCAGTTGCCATTGCTGTCAGATATCTTCGTGTAGAAGCTATGATGTCAAAAGCAATTCAGATTACACATAAAATTCAGAATTAAATTAGAACTTGTCATATTTCTTTGATTTTCATCGAGGCAGGATAAGATATACTCACTGAAAATAACTTCACTTGTCTAGTCAGTAAATTGAATTACAAATGGAAAGACAAAGTCTAAGCTGTTGGTAGTATAAACCAATACCTTTCAACTCAGACTTGTAATTAGCAATATTTTCAAATTTTTGTGAAAGATCTGAAAAGCTTAATTTCAAACAGTGACAAAATTTTTTTTTTCAGTTACCTCCATCAACTGGCAAAGGCATCAGATCCAGTGAAGTGGATGTGGAGGGTTGAGCAACTGGCAGTGTAGATGTAAGGCTGCTTGAAGATGGGGACAGCAAAGTGGCCCGTGATGATGTAGATGTTAAGGTGTCAGTGGATAGAGATGTGGGTGGTAAAGTGACTGTGGATGATAGAGATGTTGAAGTGGTTGTAGATGTTGATGGTAAATTGACTGTGAATGATAAAGATGTCGGTGGTAAAATGACTGTGGATAATGAAGATGTTGAAGTGGCTGTAGATGTTGCTGGTACAGGTGCTATGGACGACGAAGATGTTGAAGTAGCTGTTGATAATGAAAGTGCTGAAGAGGTTCCAGATGTTAGTGGCAAACTGACTGTGGACAATGAAGTGGATGTTGAAGTGGATGTAGATGATGAAGTGGAAGATGACAAAGCTGTGGTGAAAGAACAGTTTATGCATGTACATGTTGTGATCAAATGTCGTCATAAATTTGATACATTAGACTGGAAATGGGCCTATAGAAGATTCTCACAAGTGTTTGTGGATACATTGTATATGACATATAAACCTTCAACCTTTCAATTGTTTAATGTCAAGGTATGCATTTTGATTTAGCCAGCCTCTGTTACTCGGTTAATATTTGGAAAAATGCAATAGTCATGCACATCACTATTTCTAGGGTGATGAGATAACAAATGACCAATTTCTTCTAAAAGTTCTACTTAGTATCTGGAGGTTTATTATTTTCCTATTAATTTGTGCTAGAAGTTGCAAGGCTGCAGGGAAAGTCACCTTACTAAGATAAGTAAGTAAAGTATCAAGTAAAAAGATAAGTTTCATAGAAAACTGGTTATAAATTAGACTATGCTTATTCAAGACATGCTCCATTTGAAGAGAACAGTTTAAATAGTATGCACTTGTAAGGTTTAGTTGATGTAAGTAACACTTTAAATGTAAACAGACCTTGACTTGGTAGAAATATAAAGATCTTTTTCCTTCTACTTCCACCAAAGTGGTCCATGAGCTGCACACCACTTTGAAGGCCAGTTGCCACTGTCCTCATTGCATGCCCTCTTGCATATGATGTAATTATTTCCAAGCTAGTGTAATAAAGTAATGACAGAAAGGTGATTGTAGTTACCCACACTAACCTTTTTCTGTTAAATTGAATTTAACTGTGAATTTATTTCTGTAAGGTGCATGCAAATATACATTAATTTTGAATGCACATTTGCTTTTAGTGGCATTTGCTCTAGATTGACATAGATTGTAGCAACGACAGAAATATTGCATAGTATGTCATGAAAAAAAAGTATTGTAGGTTTAAATAATTCAATGTGTACTGGAACAAGGAAGGTTATTATCTTAGATGTCTAGACAGCTGTTGTTAATATAATTGGCCAACATTTCATTAAATTTTTTGTTGTTGTTGATTTGTTTTTGTTTTTTTGTTTACTTCATCTGGATCGACCAACGATATTCGATGTTTCTTTAGATAATCAAAATTCACCTTGAAAGCGAGACTAAGAGGACAGCAACAAAGGAAATCAAGAAATATCCCTTTCCAGTTTCTCTAAACCTCGCTTTCATGGAGAATTTTGATCTATCGAAAAAAAGCTTAATCGGGTTAGCGTGAATCATGAATTTGAGCATGACCTTCACACGAACAGAAAACGACAAAAAGTAAATCCTACACAATTCCACACCTCTTTTGTAAACTTTGCATTAAACTGATGGAACGTTAGGAAAATTTGTAACTAATTCCACACAATAATACAAATGACTGGATGAAGACAACAAAAAGACGGATATGTGCGCTGTTAGCCACTTGTCATTTATGTCCGATGCTTATCCTGTCTACTGGCGACAGCTTCTCAATGTTGCACGACATCTAAAGGAAGATTTTAGCAACCTTAGTTTTCTCTCATCCACGTTTACATCCAATCTTGCCCCTTTTCGGCATTTCGCTGCTTTTATTACGGTACTTTTCACTCTTTTCTCTGAAACCATTTTCTACCCTACGATACAGATTATGAAGGCAGCAGCACTTACCTGCTAAGGTCTTTTCCTGTAAGGGGAGGAAATGCTCTCACCAGTAAGTCTCCGATTTGGGAAGAGCTGTCGTTCTTTGTAAACGATATATCAGAAATCCGCTTGGCGGTAGCGAGCCTGCCCAGCTCAGTCTTGTTTGGCACGCTTCTGTGCCGTTTATCCAAAAAGACAACAGTTCTTTGGAAAGCGCGCTTGCTATGGTTCATCTCGTGGAGTTAAACACTTAATCTAAAATGCTTAACTCCTTGCTGCACTAATATTCCCAAGGATGACGCGAAACCACGCCGAAAATGAAACTGACCGACGTGTATACGTATTAATAAAAGGCTTTTGTTTCGTGGCACACCCATGTCACCTAGGCCTGTCGCTACGGGACATTTATATTGATAGTTAAACAATATTAGGATCGTTTGCCGCAAATGCGCTAAGCGCACCCTTTTATTCGTTTAATTGTTCTTTAATTCCATGAAACGGGCAAGTTACCCTTTTCCAGGAAATGATGTCCACATACAAATACACACACACACTCGCACATGCAGAATGGAAACTTGATTGTTTGAACAGGGAACTTGACCCTGGGTAACTGTCATTTCGCGGATCGATTGTTGCCAGATCAGTATCAATTGTTATTGATGAATACGTGTCAAATTGTCCAGGAAATACACATTTCCCATTGAGGTTCACAAGGTTATAAACATCGTTTACTTATCAGTTAGTCTTGGTTCTTTCACTAAAAGCAAACTTTGCTTGGATTAGATCACTTCGCTGCTTTATTCATTGCCAGATTCGCTATGTCTAATGAGCATTTTGAGTTTACTTCTCCTCCCGGAGCGCTATTCAACTGTTCTGTATGGTAAGTCTTTTTTGTTTTGTGATGATTTTTATCTTTCAGCAACTGATCGTTTTCGCTGTCACCCATCGAGAGAGAGATCTTCAGTGGAGTAGTTAAGAAATTTAAATGTCATAGGAGATAGGTTAAGGAAGAACTTTTTTAATTTTTAGGTCTCTTTGTTTTCCCAAACTTAAGATATTCGTCGAAATGTTTTGCGCAAATTTACAGAGCCTAGTATCGAGTCGCAATTGTCGTGGGTGTATCTTTGGTTCACCAACATTGCCGCTGAAAAATAGTGCAAAAAATCTGGAATTTACTTGGCTATCTATCCATCTAACTGAAACAACAAACATGTACGAAAGCACTCAAAAGGCTCAAAAGTCGACAGATAAGTCTATATTTTTCGACAACGCAGAGCTGTATGCCAAGCATCCACCATAACTCTGAACTTCAAATTGCGCTGGTTTCCAAACCCAGCTTGAAGATGCCAGGTTAAAATCTGCAATAAAGCAAGGCTTAACCTGACATTTAAGGAGAACGACCGACAGCATTCAGAGCATTCATAAGGCAGAAGTTCTTTTTAACTGTGGAACTATATTCGCATTTCCTGGGAAAAGAGATCATAAGCGAAATTGTAATTTTCTTTTGGCAAAAGGACGAGATGTTTAAATATTAACGCTAGGAAAATCATTAACGCACACTTGCTTACTTCTGTGATCGAGCTGTACTAAATAGTTTATACTTCAGCAGTTGTCTTTCTGAGAGGAGAGAAATGTTGCTCATCCCTCAGGAATTTGACCAATTAGACGAAATAGTAATTTGTCAAATAACAGATTTACGTTCTGCGTTTGTTTTGACTCTGAGTTATGAATCATTGTTCCATGGTTAAATTCCACTTTCCTTCGACACCTTTTACAATTGTAGCTGTTTGAACTGAATTCCTTGCTAGCAGGGGCCTCTTTGAAGGAATTACTTGACTTATCAATACTAGTTTTGTAAGGAAATGTACTAAACTCTCTTGATTATCTTTTACTTTGAAGCCTATCGACAATGGTTAAGCCTGTCACTCTGGCATGTGGGCATTCGGGCTGTCGACACTGCCTCGCGACACTCATAGGCATTGAGACTTTCCCCAAATGCCCACTCTGTAAAGCACCGATCGGAACAGATGTTACTCTCCACGTCAATGTCGCACTCGACGATATCATTGGAGACTTTAATATCAAGTGTAATAAGAGCGGCTGTCTATGGAAAGGAAAATTTCACGAGCACGAGCAGCACTTGAAAACGTGTGGAAAATTTCAAACGGCGTGTGCCAATGATGGCTGTGGAGAGATGGTGGCAAGGGAGAGGATGGCAGCACACACTGCGCAATGTGCAAAGCACAAACTCCCTTGCCAGCAATGCGGTAGAAAAATTACCAGGGAATCTTTCGAGGAGCATACTGCTTCCCTTTGCTCAAATAAGAGGGTACTGTGTCCACTAAGCTGCGGAACAAGCCTTCCACGGTAAGATATTGTCGGTTTAACTAAGAAATCAACAGTCAAATGGTTATTTAAGGCCAACAAAATATCCAAAAGTTTCACTAGCCAGCTCATCCCTGGTCCTTATTTTGATTATTTTGCAGGCTCCACTTAACACTGCACTTAAGCGAGTGCTCAGAAAGAGCGGTCCGCTGTGCGGTGACTGGCTGCACTGCCATAATAAAGCAGAAGAACATGCCACAGCACTCGACAAATGCAGCCGCCACCCACAGTGTTCTGCAGGAAGGGGAGGTCCAGCGTCTGCGGGGCCTAATGCATTTCAAGGTGAGACGCTAGAATTATAAAAATAATGAGAAAAGATATCACATGAACATGAACTGAACATTCGGTTTCATTTCAGAGAGCCAAACCGAGATGGATTTTGGAAGAAAGAGGAGTGTTCTCCTTCCGCTGGAGGGGAGAGAAATGGAATAACGTGAAGGGGTCACACCTATTCAGCACTGAGTACAGGTGCCCGAATGGGAACCGCTGGAGGGCGCATATACGATTTGCAGGACTTTCCTTGGAACTGGTGTCCGCAGTGACGGCAGTGGTAGTAGGAACGAGGTTAGGGACTCATCTTTGTAATTAAGGATAGATTCTCGCTCTGGAAAGCAGTACAGAGGATAAATGATCGCTGCTGATAAGCCAAAGTACTTGCATTTAGCTGGCGTATTTTACAACGACTATCAATATCGTAATTTTTCTATACAAGAGTTAGGAAATCTAAAACCATGTCTCCGAACCTAAAAACTGTTAAAAAGAAAATCAACTTTATCATGATTCACCACAAATCATTAATGACTTTACGCTTTATGTCTACAGAATAGTATTGATGCCTGATTCCTGCGAGGAGAAGGTTTTCCCTTTCCCGGCGAAGGAGATAAAGGAGGGGGAAGTAGCAGCAAATATCCCGCGCTGTGAACTGGATCACATGGACCCAGAAGATATTATGATTGTCAAGTTTGTCTTGACATATTATCTTTTAAAAGAAGACAAGTAATTTTCCATTTATTAGCTAGGAGAGGTATCGAGGTCGCAAATGATAACGCAAAAAATGGAAATCGTTTATGCACTAGAACAAAAGGCAATATGATAAGCACAGAACAAACTAACCATGAAATTTAAGAAGTATTTTTGAATGGAAAACATTTTCAGTACTTTCTCATTGAGATCTTCCGCTTTTTTTGCTGTATGTAATACCTCTCTTAGCACTTATCTGGAACATTACTTAACTAGAAAAGATCTCTTCACGCAGTTGTTAAGATAGAAGCGTGCCGGTGATGTCAAAGCGTTGTTGTATTTTAGGGTTAGTAACGAGTGAGGAATTGAAAAAATAAAGAGTCTGGAAGCTAACTAACTTTTGAGTTTTCAGTCAACCTCCAGTTTAGTTTAGTTATTTACATTTGAAAAATACCTCTAGGAAACAGAAGTACACTTACAGGAAAAATGTTTAAGATGAAAACGTTATGGAAGGAAAGATAGCTACGAGGACAAATATTGAAAGCGATACAAAAAATGTTTAGGTTTTTTAAGTCAAATATGTTTTTTTAAGAATTATGGGAAACACACTCGTCAATTTCCCCCTCTTCAGTATGAGTAAGCTCGATTTGTTCGTTTGCTGCGCTGTGTTTCACGTGATAATAAATGATTTGACAAATGCATTTTTCCCCGTTATCTGAACACCCTTGTCCCACTGTCGCAGACGGTCTAACCGGTTTGGTTACAGATCAAAGGCATCCCACACCAAATAAAAGCCGACACGCAGCCTCGCACCAACCCAGTCTGACACGAATTTGAATTTGTTAAAAAAAAAAAAACATAAAAAAAACAAAGTAAAACGAATAAAAACCCTGCCCTGCATAACATGAATTAAAAATAGTTTTTTCCTTAACGAAGACTAGTGGGCAGCACAAAGAAAGACGTATTGTTGTAGTTTCTCCTTTATTCCAACACGTGTCGCCTCTAGCATTGGAGAGAATATAACTACACATTCGTTAACCTCAGTTTACTTTCCTATGTAAGTGAATCATAGCTGAAAAATCCTGTAAACGGAGGTTATAAAAAAAAACCGCCTCAATCTATTGCGCGTTATTGTATTTTGGGGGCTATACGATAAGTGCTTATTGCGGTGAATCAATAAACAAAGACTTTGTTTCTTCATAACTCTTTTTTAATAAGGAAGGAAGGTTGGTGAGATCAACCCATTTATCCTTATTCATACAGATGTTACATGAAATGCCTTAATTTACTGAGCGTTGTTGTATTTTAGGAGCCGTGCGGTTAGCGCCAATTGTTGTTACTCAATAAACAAAGACTTTGTTTCCTCACATCTTGTTGTTAATTAAGAAAAAAATGATCGGTGAGTTCAACAGATTTGATCGGGTAAATTTTCTACCATTGGAAATACAAAAAGCTAGCCTAGCACACGCAGATAATATTTACACCAGATACAAATATATCTTCTATCCTACATGGGAGTATATAACAACCCAATGTTTTTATGAATAAACCTAAATTGTTAGTAATCGTCGTTATAAATGTAATTACAAACTGTTCTGTTTCTGGTAATATCAACTAAGTTGAAATTATAAATTGGCCACCGTAAAGAGTTCAAAAGCTGACGTTTCGAGCGTTAGCCCTTCATTAGTCTGATGAAGAGCTAAGGCTCGAAACGTCAGCTTTTGAACTTTTTAGGTGGCCAATTTACAATTTCAACTTAGTTGATATTATCAAATCACCTTGTTACCCCCACTGACGCAGCACCAGAGTTTCTTTAGAAACTTACCCCCTTTGTTTCTGGTCTGTTATGACGACGGCAAACATACTTCTCCATTATAACAAAGGATGAAAAAAAAATCACACTTACCTTACAAAAGGCACTGATGAGGAAGTCGCAAGTTTAAACAATAGGCTGTTTTACCTTGCGCTTAGCAATGATTTAATTGCTTTTGTTAACGATGAGGTCACCCTAAGGGGTTTTATTCATTTGTTCTAAACAACCGTGTGAAAAAAAGATACTTCGCATAAGTGTGATGTAGTCAATTACAAAATAAGAAACTCACAAAATCATCGAAATTTAGACCCGTTTCTCGCTATTGCTAGCTGACTAGACTCCAACAAGGAGAAGAAAATAATAAGTCCTTACGTCAGTATGCAGCTTTAGAGCAAGGCCTCACGATAAAGTTTTAAACGGTAGTGGTCAAAAACGTTAATAGTAAATATATTTTTGGTAACCACCGTAAGGGAAAAAAACCTAACCGTTAGCCGTAAAGTGGCCACAATTTTATCCTTTAAACTTACCAGCCATCACCCCATTGGAACCCTCCACTATTTGGTACATCTTTTTATTACTGTTGTTCATTTATTATTTCTTTTTGCAAGTTCAACCTCAATCAACGCCGGTAGGCCGGTTGCCGAACACTGTTGCAACGGCACGAAGTTAACGCGTCATCGTTTAAACTCCATAAGAATCCAACCCACACTTAAAATGGGACTAATTCGGTAATCACCTTGGCCTATTGAAGAGATTAAAATGAAGGCGTTATCCAAAGATGGCAAGCTTTAAATTGTGAACGAAGGTATCGTTTTTTTACCGCACGAGATAGTAAAGTAATTATTTTGTGCAATTCCTCTCCGCTTAAAGAACTGAGTATATGCCCAAAATTCGCATTTCCATTTCAATTATAATGAATTATTTTTAGTTTGTGCGCACAAATATTGCAACTTCTCCTTTTTAGTGGGCACGGTCAATTTTAAATAAACGTCATCTTTTTTTTTTTTTTTTTAACGCGCGGGGCTGACAACAATGTATTTCGTATTTAATTGAAGAACAACAACGGGGAAAAGGCGCTTTTCGGAGATAACCTATAAGGGAACTTGCTATCGATTACTAGCTTTAGTCCCTCTTTCATCGGGCGTGTGCATTGGCACAAACGTCCTTTAATCTATCTCCTTTTCAACTTATATAGTAACAACTTTTACATGCGTCTGCATGCCGCTACATAAAACTGTCATATAAGTTGCAAGTGTTCATAGCACAATTTGGATTTTTACTTGACTGCTACGTGATAAATACACCGACTTAAGAAAAAAAAACCTCAAAACAACACTAAAAGTACCGTGGGTTACAATAATAATTATCGACGTACTTAAGGTGTTTTAGAACGCACTTTTCCCATTCGATGTAGGAGACCTCTTTGATGTTAATTCAAAACTTCTAGAAGCAAGAGCATCCACCATAAAAGTCGCATCTATACGCGTCTATATATTCAGTGGAGAAGAATGCTTAAACCGGCCATTTTAATTTGTTCAAAAACGATAAAGGGTCTTTCCTTAACAATACTGTACAGGCGCTGCTGAGGATGCATAAAAAGAAGAAGTGTGAGATCAAACAGTTTTTTCGAGGAGTTCCCCAGAGTGCCACTTGGTAAACTCCTGCAGAAGGTTTATTTCTTCTCTGCTGAGGACTCCCAGCGACGAATTTCCAGGTACCTGGATTTAAATACAAGCTTGATAAGAAAAATTAGTAGGCGCTTACAGGATGGCTGCCCAAGAAACCTTCAGGACAGGCCAATCACGCCCTTTGGACTGGTGTAAGATGCGACGAGAGTAAATTCAACAACTAATCAAAGCTAAAAATCACTATTTTTTCAAGTATATACTAACACGGGAAATAGCGTCGTAGATCGCCTGCACTCGGCCTGCACTCAAACTTTGAACATCCTTTGCTAATCGCCTCCGAGCAACTTGTCCACTATTGGCACACAAAAATTATGGCAACCATTTATAGCAGGAATAAATGAGTTTAAAAAAATCACCTTTTTGTGCCATATTATATTACTGATATAGTATATACTAGGCAAATGTTCACCTCCAATCATTTCAATATTTTTGAGATATAAATATTTTCATAACCTTACTGTTCCTTAATTTTCTGGAACATGTGGTTCGCAAGCCGAAGTAGGTGGGAATGTGACAACAAAAAGCACTCAGGGCGCTTTAATATCAAAATTATTTCATACAGGTGAATGATAATTACACATAGCTGGGATAAAGCCTAAAGCAAAATATTAATGGGACAAAAATCATCCATCTGAAATATATATATTTTTTCATTATTTCAGAACAACTGGGGAAGACGTGCACAAAGGTACACATGGGTTTTTGGGATTGTTACGACGCAACATTTACCTGCAAAAAGCTACTTCGATGAAGTGGAAAGACGAGATATGGCCACCCTCCATCCCATCATTTCAAGGTGTGTTCTCCCTGGAACCGAAGTGCACTCGGATGACTTGGCCTCCTACCGGCAGACGGACCAAAGAATTAACAACATAAGTGCACATCAAATGATTGTCCACCGACTCAACTTCGTTGACCCAGTCACTATGGGGTTGACACCCAAGAAATCGAATCCTGCTGGAACAGTTTAAAATTGGGCCAGAAAACACGCCGGAGGATAAGGAGGGAAGACTTGCAGTCCTACCTCGACGAGCAAATGTGGCGTCGGTGGAGAGCGGGAACCGCTAAGCAATCCATGCAGAACTTTTTGGCCGTTGTAGCCAATCCATATCTAGTTGATAATCCGGTTTTGTAAATACGCTACGGTTTTTACTTTCAGTTTTGGGAGAGACAGGTAAATAAACAATTAAGCTCTGTCCATGACTATGTTGAATAGGTTTTACATAGGTTAGGTCTACTGACCACACTGGTCCAGAAAGATTTTCTAACGAAACGACGTATTTTTAAAATATGCGATTTCAACTTGAATTTTAACTCATTATGAAAACCGACCTTTTCGAATTCCCCGATGTTGATTTTTCTTGTAACACTTTTTTTGACGGGATGATAAGGGCTTTACTATACACATCATCTAGCTGCATTTCTTTTTTTTTGCCGTAGATGACAATTATGATAATGCAAAAAAAAAAAAAGAAAAAAGAAAAAAACCAGTTTATTCATTTTCATAGATAGAGGCAAAGCTCTTTTTGGATTGTGAGAGAAAAATAACGTTTTTCAAAGCACCTGCGAAAGTGTGGTCGGGGCTTTGATCTTGGAAGTATTTAACGCACAACAATCACAGTGTTCAAAAATAAAACTTGATTGAAAAGTTCAAAATATTGGTGATTCAGTCGTAATCCTTTCTTAGGGAGAAAAATAGTAACATTTTAAAACTAGAGTGCGATACGAATGTTGTTGTGTTGATAGATGACGCTGTTATTAGTCAGAAAAAAGGTGCGACGATATTCAGTTTTTTTTTACCGCTTCATATGCGTGTCTTTTCCTTTCTTTAATTACCCTCTAAAAAGTTACAGTAAAAGTTCAAAGTAATATCTAAATGCAAGTTGTCGTAGAGAAAGCCGGAACGCACACGAGCGAAAAAAAGGGTGTCCTGATCTTAGGGAAGAGAATCGCTTAAACAAAAACGGCAGCGTGGGAAAATTTATTTTCAATATTCTCCCCACTTACTTCATATCCTCTCTATGAATCCTGTCTCTGAATCTCCTAAATTCTAACTTTCTTAGCAAACTAGAAAGGTTGTTAAGGGATCTGATATAAATGTCGTGGCTTAACTATGCAAATCAAATATTTTACAATGTTACAAAATATGCATATTATTCAATTTCCGAGAAGTTGTGATAGTCCCTACCAACTGGTGAAATAATTATGGCCCCTAAAGCAGCCAGAAAATTATTTCAAATCAAACCAAATCTAACTTAGTTCTTTCCTAAGTATAGTCTTTCTGTTGACAGAGTTTAAGGTGAAATTGGCAGGGTGGAAATAAGAGAGATGGCCTCTTAAGCCGTAAAGATCTAATTCTGGATGCCTCAGAATTCCTTGTTAGTTGTCAGTGTAGATGGGCTAGATGTCACCAAGGCTACATTTTAATAGTGAGACAACTCAACATTTTGCAACTCGCTAAGGCCAAAGGAACATTCAGTGACAGACAAAAATCCTCATGTTTACAAGCAATTAAGTACTTTTCCCAAGCTGCAAGCCTAAATATTCAGCTGAGTGTTTTGTCATTAGGAATGAGAGTTTGAAAAACACAGTTTAGTACCCATATTACTTTGCTAAGAAGTATTACCTCCAGCTCGAGGTTTTCGAGATACAAGTTTGCTTTAAAAGGTTGCTACTTTTGGTTAGTTCGGTAAGAAGGAAAGGAATTGCGTTGCACAGTGGTTGAATGGTTTATAAAATCTTGCTCTAAACCAGAAGTTGTTTTATTTGTTTTTAAAAAAGTATACATATATCACTGAACGTTCATCTAAAAGTGACACAAGTTTATCTAAAAGTGACACAAGTATTCCCCTGCGTAGTTAACCATAAAAATTTTACAAGAGAATCGCTTAAACAAAAACGGCAGCGTGGGAAAATTTATTTTCAATATTCTCCCCACTTACTTCATATCCTCTCTATGAATCCTGTCTCTGAATCTCCTAAAAAACTTATGAAGCATTTCGCCGTCGGTATCGAGGTTTTTTTGCACACTCCATCGCACTCCATAAGGTTGGACTCTCCACCAGTCTTTCTCGTCAGTACTGTAACCGAGCTCGATAAACCAATTTTGTCGAGCTCGATAACTAATCGAGCTCGATTAGTAATCGAGCTCGATTAGTAATCGTACTCGATTAGCGATCGAGCTCGACTTGTAGTTATCGAGCTCGATTATCAAACGTCGTTTGCTTATCGAGCAGGAATGGTAATCGAGTACGACAAATCGATATCGAGCTCGGTTGCCCAGAAACAAATATTGATCCACGTCGTTTGCTTATCGAGCAGGAATGGTAATCGAGTACGACAAATCGATATCGAGCTCGGTTGCCCAGAAACAAATATTGATCCCAAGTTTCCCATTTATCGCGCGATGATTTTTCATTTAACGCGCGATAGTTTATCATTTATCGCGCGATAAATAAGATTTATCGTGCAACAAAAAAAAATGCAGCATGTTCTCTATGGGCGACCGTACAAGGGTCTTTCTTTGCAACGGTTTGATTGTAGGTTTCCCAAGGAGCCGAGTGTGGAAAATTGATTGCCCGGCGATCATAATCATTCTAGTGCACAGTGAACTCGTGCGTGTACAGAAATGCGTGACCGCAATACGGTTAGCCAGAGGAAATTCCTCTCTGCTCAAGAGGATCCATTTAGTTTATAATGTAAACACAGGACAGCCAGTATAAACAACTGCTTTTAAAACGGTTGTTTTGGGAGCTAATTATTGCCCAAGTAAGGTGGAGGGGGGGGGGGGGGGGGGGAAAGTGAAGATGTCGGTAAAGCCATTCATTCAGAGCATCCTAACTATTGAAAAATGTCTGCGTTTTCGAAAGGTTTATTTTGTTCTTTCTTTTTTCTCTTATGTTTCCCTCCATAAATGTTTTGATTTGTGACTTATTCTGTGACTCTTGTCGCAAACTGAGTATTTGACTGATGGTCTGAAAGTTTGTTAAGGGAGTTATCGATGAAACAAGAAAAGTTTTGATTGTCTCTGGTGGAAACCGCATTTCAATTTAAGTATAAAATTTTATTAATTAAGTCCTTAATTTGTCTGCGACTGAATCGTTTAGCAACATGATCTGCAGTACTGATCTGTCACCAGAGTGATCTGTTCACCCAAATTAATCCGTTTACTGCTGGAATGAAGACTCAGAAATTTCTATGGATCTTAAAGGATCAAAATCTTAGGTTGCAATTTGGGGACACATGTCTTTTAGTTGGGCCTCTTTTAGAGCCGCTGGACGTCGTCTATCTGCTGTTCGTTATCCACCTAGATTGGAACTTATGCAGGGTCGAAGAGACCACCACGTTTATTGTGGGTTACACGCTGGGGCCTGTATCCTTATGGACTGCGACTGCCATAAGCTTTGACCGTCTCTTCGCTTTAAAACTGGCCACGCGGCACACGGAGGTTGTGACTATCAAGAAAACGTAAGCGGTTATAATTACGTTTTGGGTGATGTCCATTGTACTTTCGTCATCGTATGTCGCAGAGAGCATTGTATCGTTTTGGTACAGCCTTCTCACTACAGCATCATGTTTGGCGATTTCCATTCCGTCGTGCGCGGTGATTTTCCGATGGCTGCGTCGGCAGCAAACTCGCCCCTCGCGCCACTCGGTCAGATTGTGGAATGAAGCCCTCACCATTCTCAATCCAAGGTCGTCACGGTTTGTCGGAATTTTTTTGGATTATGGCTGCTAAAACACTGAAAAATCCGTATCGCTTACAGACAGTAGCGTTCTCACAAAGGCATGTGCACCTGCATTCACAGGCGTGAACCTGAGTGAACACAAATTCAAACTTGAGAGACAACGCATGGTG